>NC_048584.1:3144473-3309473 GCF_013265735.2 Oncorhynchus mykiss
TCTGAGCTCTTTTGGGCGTGGTTACTGACTGGGCACAAGTTTATATTTAAAACAACTATCCTTTAGAAGGCTAAAATCACATCCGATCTTCAAAAAAGTATATTTAATCATATTTTACACCACATTTAGATGTAAACATGCTACAAAGGACAAGCACACTTTCAGAGTTACTGTTACCTTGATATACCATCCTTAACGGAGTCAAATAAATAAACCATATGACAGGATTATTCTTTCCATCCGCCCAGACCACTAACATTCAGACGTCAGATATTAATGTTCCAATGTCCAATCTTTTGCATTAGAATTTCTGCAAACTATCTATGACAGGCTGTTAAGTCATAAAACCGGTCTAACTCTATCCCTCTCTGGCTATCTGTCAGCCATGTGCCAAGCTGATCTGGCACCTTCGATCCTCACCAAGGAGAGAGAGAATGGGAACATGTATTGATCAAATATTTACTAATGCTGTAGAAATTTGCTTTAAAGCAACATCCAAATCTATCAGATGTAGTGATCACAATATAGTAGCGAACAAAGTTCGAAAGTCTGGGCCTAATATACAGTTTAAGTCAGAAGTTCACATACACCTTAGCCAAATACATTTAAACATTTTTCAAAAATCCTGACATTTCATCCTAGTAGAAATTCCCTGTCTTAGGTTAGTTAGGATCACCACTATTGTAAGAATATGAAATGTCAGAATAATAGTTGAGAGAATGGTTTATTTCAGCTTTAATTTCTTTCATCACATTCCCAGTGGGTCAGAAGTTACATTACACTGAGTTAGTACTTGGTAGCATTGCCTTTAAATTGTTTAACTTGGGTGAAACTTTTTGGGTAGCCTTCCACAAGCTTGGTTGAATTAAGGCTCATTCCTCCTGACAGAGCTGGTGTAACTGAGTCAGGTTTGAAGGTCTCCTTGCTCACACACACTTTTTCAGTTCTGCCAGCAAATGTTCTATACGATTGAAGTCAGGGCTTTGTGATGGCGACTCCAATACCTTGACTTTGTTGTCCTTAAGCCATTTTGCCACAACTTTGGAAGTATGCTTTGGGTCATTGTCCATTTGGAAGACCCATTTGCGACAAAGCTTTAACTTCCTGACTGATGTCTTGAGATGTTGCTTCAATATATCCACATTATTTTCTTACCTCATGATGGCATCCATTTTGTGAAGTGCACCAGTCCCTCCTGCAGCAAAGCACCCCCACAACATGACACTGCCACTCCCGTGCTTCACAGTTGGAATGGTGTTCTTCAGCTTGCAAGCCTCCCCCTTTTTCCTCCAAACATAACAATGGTCATTATGGCCAAACAGTTCTTTTTTTGTTTAATCAGACCAGAAAGACCAAAAAGTACGATCTTTGTCCCCGTGTGCAGTTGCAAACCGTAATCTGGCTTTTTTTTATGGCGGTTTAGGAGCAGTGGCTTCTTCCTTGCTGAGCGGCCTTTCAGGTTATGTCGATATAGGACTTGTTTTACTGTGGATATAGATACTTTTGTACCTGTTTCATCCAGCATCTTCACAGGGTCCTTTGCTGCTGTTCTGGTATTGATTTGTACTTTTCGCACCAAAGTACATTCATCTCTAGAAAACAGAACATGTCTCCTTCCTGAGCGGTATGATGGCTGCGAAGTCCCATGGTGTTTATACTTTCGTACTATTGTTTGTACAGATGAACGTGGTACCTTCAGGCATTTGGAAATTGCTCCAAAGGATGAACCAGACTTGGAGGTCTACTATTTATTTGATTTCTTTTGATTTTCCCATGATGTCAAGCAAAGAGGCACTGAGTTTGAAGTTAAGCCTTGAAATTCATCCACAGGTACACCTCCAATTGACTCAAATTATGTCAATTAGCCTATCAGAAGCTTCTAAAGCCATGACATAATTTTCTGGAATATTCCAAGCTGTTTAAAGGCACAGTCAACTTAGTGTATGTAAACTTCTGACCCACTGGAATTGTGATACAGTGAATTAAAAGTGAAATAATCTGTCTGTAAACAATTGTTGGGAAAATGACTTGGGTCATGCACAAAGTAGATGTCCTAACCGACTTGCCTATAGTTAAAAAAAATAAATAAAATGTGGAGTGGTTGAAAAACGAGTTAATGACTCCAACCTAAGTGTATGTAAACATCAGACTTCAACTGTAGGTGTATAAGAGGTCATACAATGAGTTCTGTAATGATTACTATGTTGTTGATGTAAATCATATTTGTTGGTCTTCTCATGACTTGCCCTTTTGGGTGAGGATCATAGGCGCCAGATTCTCCCGCCTCTCGTTCCACAGTTTCATGACGGTCGTAAAATTCCTTGCAAAACAAACTCTTCACTGCCATGGAGTACTGAAGGAAAGAACCTATGGATAACAAAAATATTCTTCCCACCAAAACGCTCAAAAAATCTGTGGTAGCAGAATCAGAATTAGTTAGGTAACATTGATAAATAAGATGGTTTATTTACATAATAATGCTTATGTGAGATATTTGTCATTAGGATGTTTTCTTTTGGATAATACTGTTGGCAGTTGCATTTTCCTCTCTCTTCTCTGCTTGGGCTTAGTCACTTGAGGCCCAGAGAGGGGAGAGGTCAGGCTTGTCTTCATATGTCAATGTATCTGTTAAACCATGTGAAGGGCTCCACAATGTCTGTACACCAGTCACTCCCTACTTTTCCCATTGGGGGAGGAGTATGGCAGTGTCTGGAACTATTGTATGTTCCCTCTGAGGTTTCCCTTATCTTGATTTAGTATATGACCTAAAAGGCTCACTGTCTTTTCTGATCTTGTCCAGGAGGGGGTGTTTTTGAGATATGATATATTGATATATGCCATTGGATGCTGTCTGGCTATGGGATACTCCTCTCTCAAGTAAAAGGCCCTTTGTAATGTTCCTAAGATCTGTTATTCGTCATGTGAGTTGAGATGGGTGTGTCTTGGTTATAAATGATACTAAGAACTGTTCATTTACAGACACTGAATTGATCTGAGAGTCACAGGGCTATGTGTGAAGCTCATATATGATTAAAGATGGACTTTATAATATACTCTGACTTGTGTGGTTTGCTCTCTCAATGTTTAGTAATACAGGAAATTACCATGACACATCCAAAAGTGGAGGAATAAACCATATTTCTGTATTCTAAACAGTTTGAAGGGTCTGTGTGTACATAAAATCATTACTAATTTGAGACGTAAGGACAGTAGAACAACATCACTATCTCTGAATGTGTATATTTTCCAGTGATCAGATTAACATCCACAAATAAATAAAAAAATGTAACTATTTGTGAGAAGATGTGATGTTAGACTTCTAAATGAGAGAATTAATTTTCATATGAAGTCTTAACCACGTGAGCACAGACATGTAAATCATGTCTGTGCTCCCCCCCGAGGGCTTACATAGATAGGACTGGTTACGAAATTTACATTAGAGACCAAGCAGGCGGACGGTGTGAACAGGACGACACGAATCGTTAAGAAATCTAAAAAACTAAAGACCAGACATGCGTGCCCAAGCTGAAATGGTTACTACTCTACATGCCAGAGTGAGCGTAAAAGGTATTGGAAGAAGCTAGACAAACTTTCACAAGTGAAAAAGATGAAGACAACACAGGAATATTCAGCAAAAAAAGAAGCGTCCCCTTTTCAGGACCCTGTCTTTCAAAGATAATCTGTACAAATCCAAGTAACTTCACAGATCTTCATTGTAAAGGGTTTAAACACCGTTTCCCATGCTTGTTCAATGAACCATAAACAATTAATGAACATTCACCTGTGGAACGGTCAGTAAGACACTAACAACCAAAAGAAAGATGCCCAGGGTCCCTGCTCATCTGCGTGAACGTGCCTTAGGCATGCTGCAAGGAGGCATGAGGACTGCAGATGTGGCCAGGGCAATAAACTACAATGTCCGTACTGTGAGACGCTTAAGACAACGCCACAGGGAGACAGGACGGACAGCTGATCATCCTTGCAGTAGCAGACCACGTGTAACACCTGAACTAGATCGGTACATCCGAACATCACGCCTGCGGGACAGGTACAGGATGGCAACAACTGCCCGAGTTACACCAGGAACGCACAATCCCTCCATCAGGGCACAGACTGTCTGCAATAGGCTGATAGAGGAAGGACTGAGATCTTGTAGGCCTGTTGTAAAGGCAGGTCCTCACCAGACATCACCGGCAACAACGTCGCCTATGGGCACAAAGCCACCTTTTTGTCATTGCAGGCAATCTCAACGCTGTGCGTTACAGGGAAGACATCCTCCTCCCTCATGTGGTACCCTTCCTGCAGGCTCATCCTGACATGACCCTCCAGCTTGACAATGCCACCAACCATGCTGCTCGTTCTGTGCGTGACTTCCTACAAGACAGGAATGTCTGTTCTGCCATGGCCAGCGAAGAGCCCGGATTTCAATCCCATTGAGCACGTCTGACTTTTACTTTTTAACCCCCCTTTGTTCAGGGACACATTATTCAATTTCTGTTAGTCACATGTCTATGAAACTTGTTCAGTTTATGTCTCAGTTGTTGAATCTTATGTTCATACAGATATTTACACAAATTACAAAAAATTATTTCGAATGTGCGGCCGTACATGTGGAAAGTATTCACATTTCCTACTTCTCAGCTGATGTATGTAGTCCACTCTCTTTCCCTCTCTTTATCGGTCCCCACCCTTTTCCATTGTCTAAAAATCTGTCAGTCAGGTTTAGTCCACTAGGGACTTTGGTGACTCTAGTAAGCTATTCTGTTGGTGTGTTTATGTAATTTTGTGATTATTTAGTAAATAAATTAAGCAAATTTGTATATCGCTGATTCATCATTTATGCTAGGGTTGTGCAAATATCCAAGAGTTTTGGAGTGAAGGCAAATGAGAATAAATGGACTGACTGATGTAAGAGATAATGATAAAGTTTCGTCCGGAGATAGTAACTCGTTAAATAACTTTGTGGTGCACCAGATTACTAATTAATTAACTGTTACATGAGTAATTTAAATCGCATAATAATTTAACGTTGTACGTAATTATATTATAAAATAACAGTCAATCACATTAAATGATAGTCAAGACACGACTTTCTATGGTGTGTAATGAGGAGCAACCAGACACTGCACTTGACACATTTATGAAATTGCTTGTTCTAGTTACTAATAAGCATGTACCCAGTAAGAAAATGTATGTAAAAAATGTTTAAATCCCCGTATATTGATGAGGAATTGAAAAATTGTATGGTTGAGCGGGATGAGGCATAAGGTATGGCAAATAAGTCTGGCAGCCCAACTGATTGACAAACTTATTGCAATTTGAAAAATCATGACTATGCTGAATAAAAATAAAAATGACACAATGACATGAAGTTGGATGTAAAATTACTCAGGATAATAGCAGACGTTATTGCCAAAACGATTTGCCATATCTTCAATTTAAGCTAAATAGAAAGTGTTTGCCTTCAGGCCTAGAGGCAAGCAAAAGTATTTCCTCTACCCAAGAATAGTAAAGCCCCCTTTACTGGCTCAAATAGTGGACCAATCAGCCAGTTAGCTCAGCAAACTTTTGGGAAAATTGTGTTTGACCAGATACAAAGCTATTTTACTATGAACAAATTGACAGACTCAGGTTGCTTATAGGGAAGGACTTTCAACAAGCACACCACTTACACAAATGACTGATTGATGATCAAAAGACCAAAAGATTATGGGAGCTGTTTTGTTACACTTCAGTGAGGTTTTGCCATTATTGATCATAGTCTGCTGCTGGAAAGAAGTGTGTGTTATGGCTTTATTTCCCTTCTATAATGTGGATAAAGAGTTACCTGTCTAACAGAACACGAAGGCTGTTTTTTAATGGAAGCCTCTCCAAAATAATCAAGGAAGAATCAAGAATTCCCCAGGGCAGCTGTCTAGAACCCATACTTAAAAACAAAAATCATTACTAATGACATGCGTAAAGTAAAGCCAGTATGTCTGTGGATGACTCAACACTACACACTTCAGCTACTACAGCAAGTGAAATTATTGCAACACTTAAAGAGCTGCAGTTAGTTTCAGAATGGGTGCAAGACAAGTTAGTTAGTCCTAAATATTTAAAAAACAAAAAGCATTGTATTTGGGACAAATCATTCACTAAAACCTAAACCAAAACTTGTCTTACTCGTTGTCTTACCCGCTGTTGTTTTAGCTAGCTCTCCCAATCAACACCTGTGATTGCTTTATGGCTCTTTCAAATGTAAATATGCCTTGTATACTGTTGTTTAGGATAGTTTTCATTGTTTTAGTTTACTACGAAGCCCCTAGTCCCACTCAACATGCCTCAGATGCCTCCTTTGTCCCACCTCCCACACATGCATGCCACCCAGCAAAACTAGCGAGTCCAGAGATGCAACCTCTTATCACTCAGTGCCTGGATTTTCCTCCACTGTACCCGCACCCCACCATACCCGTCTGCACATTATGCCCTGAATCAAGTCTACCACGCCCAGAAATCTGCTCCTTTTATTATTTGTCCCCCACACACTAGACGACCAGTTTTGATAGCCTTTAGCCATACCCTCATCCTACTCCTCCTCTGTTCCTCGGGTGATGTGGAGGTTAACCCAGGCCTTGTGTGTCCCCAGGAAGTCTCATTGCTTTACTTCTATAACTGCAAAAACCTTGGTTTCATGCATGTTAACATCAGAAGCCTCCTCCCTAAGTTTGTTTTACTCACTGCTTTAGCAGACTCCGCCAACCCGGATGTCCTTGCCATGTCCGAATCCTGGCTTAGGAAGGCCACGAAAAATTGAGATTTCCATACCCAACTACAACATTTTCCATCAAGATAGAACTGCCAAAGGGGGAGGAGTTGCAATCTACTCCAGAGATAGCCTGCAAAGTTCTGTCATACTTTCCAGGTCTATGCCCAAACAGTTCGAGCTTCAAATTTTTTAAATGAATCTCCCCAGAAACAAGTCTCTCACTGTTGCCGCCTGTTACAGACACCCCCCTCAGCTCCCAGCTGTGCCCTGGACACCATATGTGAATTGATTGCCCCCCATCTATCTCCAGATTTCGTTCTGTTAGGTGACCTAAACTGGGATATGCTGAACACCCCCAGCAGTACTACAATCTAAACTAGATACCCTCAATCTCACACAAATTATCACGGAACCCAAATCAAATCAAAGTTTGTCCGTGCGCAAAATGTATTAGGTGAACAAAAGGTAGGTAAAGAAATAAAAACAACAGTAAAAAAGACAGGCTATATAGAGTAGCAAGGCTATTAAAGTAGCGAGGCGACATAATGCAAACAGCCCGGGTAGGGGGTAAAAACTGTTGAGAAGCCTTTTTGGCCTAGACTTGGCACTCCGGTTCCGCTTGCCATGCGGTAGTAGAGAGATCACGCCATGACTGGGGTGGCTGTGCTCTTTGACAATTTTTAGGGCCTTCCTCTGCCACCGCCTGGTGTAGAGGTTCTGGATGGCAGGCAGCTTAGCCCCAGTGATGTACTGGGCTGTACGCACAACCCTTTGTAGTGCCTTGCGGTCGGAGGCCGAGCAATTGCTGTACCAGACAGTGATGCAACCATGCTCTCGATGTTGCAGCTGTAGAACCTTTTGAGGATCTCAGGACCCATGCCAAATCTTTTCAGTTTCCTGATAGGAATAGGCTTTGTCGTGCCCTCTTCACGACTGTCTTGGTGTGTTTGGACCTTTCTAGTTTGTTGTTGATGTGGACACCGAGGAACTTGAAGCTCTCAACTTGCTCCACTACAGACCCATCGATGAGAATGGGGGCGTGCTAACTCCTTTTCCTGTAGTCCACAATCTTATTCTTGTTACATTGAGGTATAGGCTGTTATTCGGGGACCACCTGGCCAGGTGTCTGACCACCGCCCTATAGGCTGTCTCGTCGTTGTCGGTGATCAGGCCTACCACTGTTGTGTAATCAGCAAACTTAATGATGGTGTTGGAGTCGTGCCTGGCCATGCAGTCGTGGGTGAACAGGGAGTACAGGAGGGTACTGAGCACACACCCTTGTGGAGCTTCAGTGTTGAGGATCAGCGTGGCAGATGTGTTGCTACCTACCCTCACCACCTGGGGGCGGCCCGTCAGGAAGTCCAGGATCCAGTTGCAGAGGGAGGTGTTTAGTCCCAGGATCCTTAGCTTAGTGAAGCTTTGAGGGTACTATGGTGTTGAATGCTGAGCTGTAGTCAATGAACAGCATTCTCACATAAGTGTTCCTTTTTTTCAGGTGGGTAAGGGCAGTGTGGAGTGCAATAGAGATTGCATCATCTGTAGATCTGTTTGGGCAGTATGAAATTGGAGTGGGTCTAGGGTTTCTGGGATAATGGTGTTGATGTGAGCCATTACCAACCTTTCAATGCACTTCATGGCCATGGACGTGAGTGCTACGGGTCTGTAGTCATTTAGGCAGGTTGCCTTTGTGTTCTTGCGCACAGGGACTATGGTGGTCTGCATGAAACATGTTGTTATTACAGACTCAATCAGGGACATGTTGAAAATGTCAGTGAAGACACCTGCCAGTTGGTCAGCACATGCCCGGAGCACACGTCCTGGTAATCCGTCTGGCCCCGCAGCCTTGTGTATGTTGACCTGTTTATTAAAGGTCTTACTCACGTCAGCTATGGAGAGCGTGATCACACAGTTGTCCGGAACAGCTGATGCACTCATGCATGCCTCAGTGGTGCTTGCCTCGAAGCGAGCATAGAAGTGATTTAGCTCGTCTGGTAGGCTCGGGTCACTGGGCAGCTAGCGGCTGTGCTTCCCTTTGTAGTCTGTAATAGTTTGCAAGCCCTGTCACATAAGACGAGCGTCAGAGCCGGTGTAGTATGATTCAATCTTAGTCCTATATTGACCCTTTGCCGGTTTGATGGTTCGTTGCAGGACATAGCAGGATTTCTTGTAAACTTCCGGGTTAGAGTCCCATACCTTGAAAGCGGCAGCTCTACCCTTTAACTCAGTGGGAATGTTGCCTGTAATCCATGGCTTCTGGTTGGGGTATGTACGTACAGTCACTGTGGGGACAACGTCCTCGATTCAATTATTGATAAAGCCAGTGACTGATGTGGTGTACTCCTCAATGCCATCGGAAGAATTCCGGAACATGTTCCAGTCTGTGATAGCAAAACAGTTCTTCAGCATCTGCTTCAACTGACCACTTTTTTATAGACCGAGTCACTGGTGCTACCTGCTTTCATTTTTGCTTGTAAGCAGGAATCAGGAGGATAGAGTTGTGGTCGGATTTACCAAATGGAGGGCGAGGGAGAGCTTTGGACACGTTTCTGTGTGTGGAGTTGTTAAGGGAATTTTTATCAATGATGATTAATTTTGTATACATTTCAAATCAAGACTGACTAGTCCAAATGCTATTATGTACTGTACATAATGAATTTTCTCTCTTGCTCCCATTCCCAATTGTATATAATATAGTCAGGAGTTTAGTAACAATGACGGTCTGTTCCTTTGTACAAATGAATGAACTATCTCCAGACTGTCTAGAATGCTGATTTACACTGACTGACCTTGGCTTCAGGCGAGGAGGGAAGGCTCGAGAACTATAGGGCCTCTCTACCCGTGTGAGAACATTTAGAAAACGCTGACGTCATTTTCAGTTTATAACCTGTGGAAAAATGTGTATGTACCAGTACTCTCTTGAATTAAACGCTGTTACCTGACTTTTAAGACCGGGGCTCTGTCCATTCTTATAAATATATAGGGTTTTACAAACCCTTCGAATGCATTGACAGAGTATGTAATTCTGATTGGTCAATAATACAGAGGAATTTAGAATTCCTTCAACAGGAGTACAGGTGATATCGAATGTTTTTCCCTCTGGTTGCACATTTAACACGTTGATGGACATTTGGAAGAACTGATTCAAGTTTCCCTGCATTAAAGTCTCCGGCCACTGGGAGCGCCGAACCTGGGTGAGTGGTTTCCTGTTTGCTTATTTCCTTATACAGCTGTGAGTGCGGTCTTAGTGCCAGCATCTGTCTGTGGTGGTAAATAAACAGCCACGAAAAGAACAGCTGAAAACTCTCTAGGCAAGTAGTGTGGCCTGCAATTTATCACAATATACTCTACTTCAGGCGAGCAAAATCTAGAGCCACCAGATACAACCTTAAATCTGTAAACATAGGCACCCTCAGATATTATCCTGACCAACTTGCCCTCCAAATGCACCTCTGCTGTTTTCAATCAGGATCTCAGCTATCACTGCCTCATTGCCAGCATTCAAACGACAACCCCTCATCATTGTCAAACACTCCCTAAAACACTTCTGCGAGCAAGCCTTTCTAAATCGGCCTGGCCCGGGTATCCTGGAAGGATATCGACCTCATCCCGTCAGTCGAGGATGCCTGGTTGTTCTTTAACAAGTAATTTCCTCACCATCTTAAATAAGTATGCCCCTTTCAAATAATGTAGAACTAAGAACAGAAATAGCCTTTGGTTCACTCCAGACCTGACTGCCCTCGACCAGGACAAAAACAACCTGTGGCGTTCTGCACTAGCATCAAATAGTCCCCGCAATATGCAACTTTCAGGGAAGTCAGGAACCAATACACGCAGTCAGTCAGGAAAGCAAAGGCTAGCTATTTCAAACAGAAATTTGCATTCTGTAGCTCTAACTCCAAAAGGTTTTAGGACACAAGTCCATGGAGAATAAGAGCACCTACTCCCAGCTGCCCACTGCACTGAGGCGAGGTAACACTGTCACCAACGAAAAATCCACGATAATCGATAATCATCTCTCAACGGCTGGCCATGCTTTCCTCCTGGCAAACCCAACCCCGGCCAACAGCTCCGCAGCCCCCTCTTCAAAGGGGGAGACACCCTGGACCCAAACTGTTACAGACCTATATCCATCCTGCCCTAACTTTTTTTAAAGTCTTCGAAAGCCAAGTTAACAAACAGATAACCATTTCAAATCCCACCATACCTTCTCCACTGTGCAATCCGGTTTCCGAGCTGGTCACGGGTGCACCTCAGCCACGCTCAGGGTACTAAACGATATCATAACCGCCATCGATAAAAGACAACACTGTGCAGCAGTCTTTATCGACCTGACTAAGGCTTTCGACTCTGTCAATCACCGTATTCTTATCGGCGGACTCAACAGCCTTGGTTTCTCAAATGACTGCCTCGCCTGGTTCACCAACTACTTCTCAGACAAAGTTCAGTGTGTCAAATTGGAGGGCCTGTTGTCGGGACCTCTGGCAGTCTCCATGGGGGTAGCACAGGGTTCAATTCTCGGGCCGACTCTTTTCTCTGTATATATCAACGATGTTGCTCTTGCTGCGGGTGATTCCCTGATCCACCTCTACGCAGACGACACCATTCTGTATACATCTGGCCCTTCTTTGGACACTGTTAACCAACCTCCAAACGAGCTTCAATGCCATACAACTCTCCTTCCGTGGCCTCCAACTGCTCTTAAACGCGAGTAAAACCAAATGCATGCTTTTCAACTGTTTGCTGCCCGCACCCTTAGAATATGTGGACAACTACAAATACCTAGGTGTCTGGCTAGACTGTAAACTCTCCTTCCAGACTCATATTAAACATCTTCAATCCAAAATTAAATCTAGAATCGGCATCCTATTTAGCAAAAAAAGCCTCCTTCACTCACGCCACCATACATACCCTCGTAAAACTGACCATCCTACCGATCCTCGACTTGAGCAAAGTCATTTACAAAATAGCTTCAAATATTCTACTCGGCAAACTGGATGCTGTGCATAGCCCACCTGTAAATAGCCCACCCAATCTACCTCATCCCCATATTTATCTACTTTTCTGCTCTTGCACGCCAGTATTTGTACTTGCACATCATCTGCTCATCTATTCACCCGTGTTAATTTGCTAAATTGTAATTACGCCGCTACTATGGCCTATTTATTGCCTTACCTCCTCATGCCATTTGCACACACTGTACATAGACTTTCTTTTTTTTCTATTGTGTTATTGAATGTACGCTTGTTTATTCCATGTGTAACTCTGTTGTTGTTTGCGTCACACTGCTTTGCTTTATCTTGGCCAGGTCGCAGTTGTAAATGAGAACTTGTTCTCAACAAGCTTACCTGGTGAAATAAAGATGAAATCAAATTGAAAAAATTCACAACTTGTAATAAATGGTGTGGAAATTGGTTGGTGACTAAACTCCTTGGAGTAACCCTGGATTGTAAACTGTCATTGTCAAAATGCTGATACAATTCTTAACAGCACTATCAACTATCAAGGCAGGTCCTACAGGCTCTAGGTTTGTCACTCCTGGACTACTGTTCAGTAGTGTGGTCAGGTGCCACAAGATGGACCTCTGAAAATTACAATTGGCTCAGAACAGGGCAGTTGGCCCTTGGATGTACACGGAGAGCCAACACGTAAATCTCTCATGGCTCACTACTTGTTTTTGTAAGTGTTGACATGCTGAATGCACCGAGTCGTCTGTTTAAACTACTTGCACACAGCTCGGACACCCATGCATACCCCACAAGACATGCCACCAGAGGTCTCTTCACAGTCCCCAAGTCAAGAACAGACTACGGGAGGAGCAGGGTACTACAGAGGCATGGCTATATGGGAACATTATTCCACATCAGATAACTGATGCAAGCAGTAGAATCAGATTTATTTTAAGAACTAGATACATTTACACATTATGGAACAGCGGGGACTGAAGAGACAGGAACACACACAAATGATAATACATGCACTCTACACACGTAGACAAGGATTCTGTATTGTAGATATGTGGTAGTAGAGTAGTGGTCTGAGGGAACACACTTCATGTGTTGTGAAAAGTGTTATGAAATGTAATGTCAAGTAATATCTTAAATTGTAAAACTGCCATATTGTTGCTGGACCCCAGGAAGAGTAGCTGTTGCCATGATAACAGCTAAAGAGGATCCTTAATAAAACACAAATAAAGAAATTAAGCAAAAGCGTATTGATGGGTTGTCACTAGGTTGTACTCACTGGCGTTGTCCAGTTTCTGACAGATGATGTCATAAGGTGACTGCAGGTGCGTCACCATGGCAGCGAAGGTGTCTCCCAGTCCCTGGGTCAGAGGGTCAGGTGGCTGTGCCTCCATGTTCTCGTTCTTACCCCCCGACTGGCGGCGGAAGTTTTCCAGGGACGCACTCACTAGGGAGTCTGGCGCAGAGGGGAGCAGAGGGGGAATAGCAACTAAATATTAAAACAAACTGGAGAAAACCTTTACCTTGTAAACTCAAAAAGAAACGTCCTCTCACTGTCGACTGCGTTTCTTTTCAGCAAATTTAACAAATATTTGTATGAACATAAGATTAAACAACAGACAAACTGAACAAGTTCCACAGACATGTGACTAACAGAAATGGAATAATGTGTCCCTGAACAAAGGGGGGGTTGAGAGCCGGGCTCCTCGCTGGCCATGGCAGAACACAGACATTCCTGTCTTGCAGGAAATCATGCACAGAACGAGCAGTATGGCTGGTGGCATTTTCATGCTAGAGGGTCATGTCAGGATGAGCCTGCAGGAAGGGTACCACATGAGGGAGGAGGATGTCTTCCCTGTAATGCACAGCGTTGAGATTGCTTGCAATGACAACAAGCTCAGCCCGATGATGCTGTGACACACTGCCCCAGACCATGACAGACCCTCCACATCGATCCCGCTCCCGAGTACAGGCCTCGGTGCAAAGCTCATTCCTTCGACGATAAACGCGAATCTGACCATCACCCCTGGTGAGACAAAACCGCGACTCGTCAGTGAAGAGCACTTTTTGCCAGTCCTGTCTGGTCCAGCGACGATGGGTTTGTGCCCATAGGCAACGTTGTTGCCGGTGATGTCCATTGAGGACCTGCCTTACAATAGGCCTACAAGCCCTCAGTCCAGCCTCTTTCAGCCTATTGCAGACAGTCTGTGCACTGATGGAGAGATTGTGCACTCCTGGTCTAACTCGGGCAGTTGTTGCCATCCTGTACCTGTCCCGCAGGTGTGATGTTCGGGTGTACCGATCCTGTGCAGGTTTGTTACACTTGGTCTGCCATGGCGAGGACGATCAGCTGTCTATCCTGTCTCCCTGTAGCGCTGTCTTAGGCGTCTCACAGTACGGCCACATCTGCAGTCCTCATGCCTCCTTGCAGCATGCCTAAGGCACGTTCACGCAGATGAGCAGGGAACCTGGGCATCTTTCTTTTGGTATTTTTTCATAGTCAGTAGAAAGGCCTCTTTAGTGTCCTAAGTTTTCATAACTGTGGCCTTAATTGCCTACCGTCTGTAAGCTGTTAGTGTCTTAATGACCGTTCCACAGGTGCATGTTCATTAATTGTTTATGGTTCATTGAACAAGCATGGGAAACAGTGTTTAAACCCTTTACAATGAAGATCTGTGAAGTTATTGGGTTTTCACAAATTAACTTTGAAAGACAGGGTCCTGAAAAGGGGACGCTTCTTTTTTTTGCTGAGTTTATTAGTATAAGACAACACATTTCAGCAGGAATTTGAATCAGAATTCAATTATTATTATGGAACTTGGAAAAACTGTTGCAAAAATGGTGACAAAATAAAATAGACACACAGCTCACCAACGTCCTGTTCTGCGCGTTTCTTATTGACGTCCTCCCTCACAGCATAACCTTGGTCCATGAGGAAAGTGCTCAGCTGTTTTCCTGTCAGAGAAAGATAGTGTGTTTTACATGGCAGACATGAAGACAGACAACGTGAAAAGCACTTCAATAGTCATACAAAGGACAATAGACAGAAAAAGGGGAGTATGGTTACTACATTATAGTGTTACAGTTAAGCATTCAGCGATACAAACATGAGAAAAAAATGGAATGATGCAAAGACATCCATATGGTTCAAAGCGACACTTTGTAGGACAAATTACGCTGTATACGGACTGAGAGCTGTACTCCAATAGGAGCGCCCAAAAAGATGCTCAATGTTCCTAAAAACTAATCATGCTTGGGTTTATTATGGAGATTTAAATGTGGTGATTCAGTCTTTCACCTTCTATTATTCACAACTGACCATAGCCTTCCTGTGATACAGTACCGATAGGAGTCAGCAGGATGTCCACTGCGTAGGTGCGGTCATTCTCCGGTGTGTCCACCACAGTGAGTGTCAGGCTCTTTCCAGCCACCAGCTGTCTCACAGCTATGCAACACACCCCCATCCAGCTGTCAGTCACCGGTGTTACCCCGGCGACGCTGCACTCCAAAGCCTGCAAGAAAAAGCTTGTGGTAAATAAACGTGAACAAGTGCAATTCATCAAGAATAAATACGCATTTGAAATAAAATAGGGCAGGAAATATTTGGGCATTGAATATTACTCCAAATTCATCTGTTTCCAAGAAGGAAAATTAACTTCGGTGCACACAATTTCACCCCTTGACTTTGTCCACATTGTTACTTTACAGCCTTATTCTAAATTTGATTTTAAAAATTCCCTCAATCTACACACAATAACCTATATCAATGAAACAAAAACATTTTTTTTGTAAATGTATTAAAAATAAAACAAATAACACATTTACATAACTATTCAGACCTTTTACTCAGTACTTTGTCGAAGCACCATTGGCAGAGATTACAACCTCGAATCTTCTTGGGTATGAAGCTACAAGCTTGGCACACCTGTATTTGGGGAGTTTCTCCCATTCTTCAGATCCTCTCAAGCTCTGTCAGGTTGGATGGGGAGAGTCGCTGCACAGCTATTTTAAGGTCTCTCCAGAGATGTTGGGTTCAAGTCCGGGCTCTGGCTGGGCCACTCAAGGACATTCAGAGACATGTCCTGAAGCCACTCCTGCGTTGTCTTGGCTGTGTGCTTAGGGTCATTGTCCTGTTGGAAGGTGAACCTTCACCCCAGTCTGAAGTTCTGAGCGCTCTGGATCAGGAACCTTCATCCCAGTCTGATAACCTGCTCAGGACTTCAAAGATCTCTCTGTACTTTGCTCTGTTCATCTTTGCCTTGATCCTGACTAGTCTCCCATGCCCTGCCACAGATAAACATCCCCACAGCATGATGCAGCCACCACCATGCTTCACCGTAGGGATGGTATCAGGTTTCCTACAGACATGACACTTGGCATTCAGGCCAAAGAGTTCAATCTTGGTTTCATCATACCAGAGAATCTTGTTTCTCTTGCTCTGAGAGTCTTTAGGTGCCTTTTGCCAAACCCCAACCGGGCTGTCACATGCTTTTTACTGAGGAGTGGCTTCCGTCTGGCCACTCTACCATAAAGGCTTAATTGGTGGAGTGCTGCAGAGATGGGAGAACCTTCAGAAGGTTCTCCCATCTCCACAGAGGAACTCTAGAGCTCTGTCAGAGTGACCATCGGGTTCTTGGTCACCTCCCTGACCAAAGCCCTTCTCCCCCGATTTCTCAGTTGGCCAGGCAGCCAGCTTAAAACTTATTTCATTTAAGAACCGAGGCCACTGTATTCAGACTGTTTGCTATGAGACTCGAAATGGAGCTTAGGTGCATCTTTTTATTTTTTAAATACATTTTCAAAAATGTCTAAAACCCTGTTTTCACTTTGTCATTATGGAGTATTGTGTGCAGATTGCTGAGGAAATAGTTTTATTTAATACATTTTAGAATAAGGCCGTTACAAAATGGAAAAAGTCAAGGGGTCTGACTACTTTTCGAAGGCACCGTATACAAAAGTATGTGGACACCCCTTTCAAATTAGTGGATTCAGCTAAGTGTATAAAATTGAGCACACAGCAATCCAATCGCCATAGACAAACATGGGCAGTAGAATGGCCTTACTGAAGAGCTCAGTGACACCGTCATAGGATGCCACATTTCCAACAAGTCAGTTTGTCAAATTAGAGCTACCCCCGTCAACTGTAAGTGCTATTATTGTGAAGTGGAAATGTCTAGGAGCAACAACGGCTCAGCCGTGAAGTGGTAGGCCACACAAGCTCCCAGAACGGGACAGTCTAGTGCTGAAGCACATAGCTACTAAAAAACGTCTGTCCTCGGTTGCGACACTCACTACAGAGTTCCAAACTGCCTCTGGAAGCAACGTCAGCACAAGAACTGTTCATCTAGAGCTTCATTAAATGGGTTTCCATGGCCAAGCAGCCACACACAAGCCAAAGATCACCATGCGCAATGCCAAGTTTCAGCTGGAGTGGTGTAAAGCTCGCCGCCATTGGACTCCGGAGCAGTGGAAGTGCGTTCTCTGGAGTGATGAATCACACCATATCCATCTGACAGTCCGACGGACGAATCTGGGTTTGGTGGAAGCCAGGAGAACTCTACTTCTCAAAGAACTGAGGTGAATTTTCACAATGAACTCACACATGGTGGAATGGGTTCAATGCTGGCAGCGAGGGGCTTGATCCGATCCAGTGTCACATCTTCTTCATTTCCAAAGTCAATGTAGAGAACTTTAGCATTTCCATCATCTGCAGCTACAGACTGGACAACACCTCTGTACCAGTTCTAGAGAGGGAGATAAGCAACGGATTAGATAGTATGGATTTTTAAAGCCTCTAAGTAGTATTTTCACAACTGCATTTTTTCAAATTTTCCTCAGTGTTCTCCTTCATCACCTGATCCAAGGAGTATTTGACGGCACAGACCTCTCCGGTGTCGGGCTTGTAGTCTGTCCCTAGCGAGCCACCGTTGGTCTTCTGCAGTTCCACAGTAACGGCTCTCAGAGCCTCAACCAGCTCTGGGCTTTGGACGTGAATGAAAAACCTACCAGGGCTATGCAGCTCCACCACAGACACCTTAAGCCACAGACAACCAGGAGGAGAGAAGACTTCATCTGAGTACACAAACACAATGAGACTCAACATACTACATTGATAATGTTGGCCTATGTACCTACAGGACAATCGTCGTTGTGTGGGTGGAACATTAAGTTATGTTGGATTAGTTTGTACACCTGTGCATTGTTCTAACATCAGACATTGCCATAGCATATTTTCTAAACATGCATAAAAAATAAGTCATTAATTCTGCCTCTTGAATTCTTTCAACGGTGACCTTTTAGGTCAGACTTTTTCCCAGACCTAAACATGACCTCAGGAGGACATTAAAGGAGCTGGCCAGAGCACAAACCTGAATTTCCATTCCTTTGGTGATGTCATTCTTACGGAGGTCCCGCAGGTACACTCGCTGGGAGCAAGTCACATCACCGTTGTTCACCTGCAAACGCCAGGTAACTTAACTGTGTTACAGATCTCAAAATAATGTTCTCCTCAGTTGACTGGTCACATGTACTAATACATTCCATACAGTTGCCTGTCAAATATATAGTCAGCCTTGCACAATTCAATATTTTTTCTATGTAGAAGAAGAAAAAAAAAAACTTAGTTCACATGTATATTTGCTTGATTTACTAACACACAGGAACAAGAAAAAAAATGGTCTGGACAAAATTACTCATTTACAGTGTAATTTCACATGGTAAAAATAGCATTTGAAAAAAGAAAAACGAACATTTTGCTCCACATTGTAAAGTGCAAGGGTGCCAATATCTTTTACCTCAACTGTACAAGTACATGAACTACAAAGTGAAAGGTTCAACAAATTGTATGAGGGGTAGGAATGGGCGGATTTCTCCATTCCCTTCTCCGGCCATTGTAATGGTAAGCTCAACGTTGAAAAATGTCTCAGTCCCTGGAGCAAAAACGTTGTACCAACCCTACCCTATTATACCAACTTGACCCTAGTATAGAAACCCTACAATATTATACCAACCTGACCCTATTATACCAACCTGACTCTACTATACCAACCCTACACTATTATACCAACCTGACCCTACCATACCAACCTGACCCTACCATACCAACCGGACCCTACCTAGACCAACCCTAGCATACCAACCCTACCCTATTTTACCAACCCGACCCTATTATACCAACCTGACTCTACTATACCAACCCTACACTATTATACCAACCTGACCCTACCATACCAACCTGACCCTACCATACCAACCGGACCCTACCTAGACCAACCCTAGCATACCAACCCTACCCTATTTTACCAACCCGACCCTATTATACCAACCCGACTACACCAACCCTACCATACCAACCTGACCCTACAAACCCGACTATACCAACCCGACCCTACAATACCAACCCGACCCCATCATACCAACCCTACCCTACTATACCAACCCGACCCTACTATACCAGCCTGGCCCTACCACACCAACCCTTATACCAACCTGACTATACAAACCCGACCCTATTATACCAAACCGACCCTACCACACCAACCAGACCCTACCACACCAACCCGACCCTACTATACCAGCCTGGCCCTACCACACCACACCTACTCTAACAACCCGACCCTTCTACTCTAACAACCCGACCCAATCTGACCCTACTATACCAACCGGACCCTATTATGCCAACCTGACCCTATTATGCCAACCGGACCCTATTATACCAAACCTACCCTACCATACCAACCTTACTCTATTATACCAACCTGACCCTACTATACCAACCTGACCCTACTATACCAACCTGACCCTACTATACCAACCTGACCCTACCATACCCGACTATACCAATTGAACACGATGGGTAGATTAACAAAATGTTCATCTTTCATTTGCTGTATTGGACTTGTGGCTGGGGGGCAGTATTGAGTCGCTTGGATGAATAAGGTGCCTAAAGTAAACGGCCTGCTCCTCAGTCTCAGTTTCTAATATATGCATATTATTATTAGTAGTATTGGACAGAAAACACTAAAGTTTCTAAAACTGTTTGAATGATGTGTGTGAGTATAACAGAACTCATATGGCAGGCAAAATCCTGAGTTAAAATAAAAACAGGAAGTCAGAAATCTGACCTTTGTATATATTCACCGGAGTCCCCAATGAAATCCCCTTGAGATATTAATGATGATGCACTGCCTAGGGGTTCCACTAGATGTCAACCATCACTATAAATTATAATGAGACTTCTATGGTGTTGTGGGAGTGAATGATAGCAGAATCTGTCAGGTGTCTGGCAGTCAGCCATTTTCTGATCATGCTTATTCCTCATGGTAGTCACTTGCGTTCCATTGCTCACGAAGACAAGAAGGAATAGTCCAGTTGGAACTTTATTGAAGCTATATGTTAAAAACATCCTAATGATTGATTCTGTACTTAGTTTGAAATGTTTCTTCGACCGGTAATATAACTTTTTGAAGTTTTTGTCTGATATAACGCTGACCAGAATGAGCGTTTGGATATGTATACCAAACCGTCTAACAAAAGAAGGTATTAAGACATAAATAAAGGACATTTTTAGAACAAAACAAACATTTATTGTGGACCTGAGATTCCTGGAGTGCTTTCTGATGTAGATCATCAAAAGGTAAGGGAATATTTATCATGTAATTTCTTGTTTATGTTGACGTCAACATGGCAGCTATTGTGACAAATATTTCTGAGCGCCGTCTCAGATTATTGCATGGCTGGCTTATTCCGTAAAGTTTTTTTGAAATCTGACCCAGCGGTTGCATTAAGGAGAGGCATATCTATAATTCCATGTGTATAACTTGTATTATCATCTACATTTATGATGAGTATTTCTGTTGAATGATGTGCCTATGCAAAAATCACTGGATGTTTTTGGAACTAGTGAATGTAACGCGCCAATGTAAACTCATATTTTGATAAATATGAACTTTATCAAACAAAACATACATGTATTGTGTAACATGAAGTCCTATGAGTGTCATCTGATGAAGATCAAAGGTTAGTGATTCATCTTTATTTCTGCTTTTTGAAACTCCTCTCTTTGGCTGGGGAAAAAAAATGGCTTTGTTTTTCTGTGGCTATGTGGTGACCTAACATAATCGTTTGCTGTAAAGCATATTTGAAATCGGACACTGTGGTGGGATTAACAACGAGAATAGCTTTAAAATGGTATGAGATACATGTATGTTTGAGGAATGTTAATTATGAGATTTTTGATGTTTTGAAAATGGCGCCCTACACTTTGACTGGCTGTTGTCAAATCGCTCCCGTTAATGGGATTGCAGCCATAAGAAGTTAATGTGTGAAAGTTACATATTTCTAAAAAATATGTTTTTATTTCGCGTGCTGCCTTTTCAGCGGAATGTTGTCGAGGGAACCCCTGCCCTAGAAAGGTTAAATGAAATTCTGGGCAAAAATGGCAAACTCAGCTCAATCATTCATTGAATCAGATGGCTCATTCATAACAAATTGATACTGCCAACTACTTTAATGATTTTTCCATTGGCAAGATTAGCAAACATGCCAGCAACAAACACTTACACTAAACATCCAAGCATAACTGATCAAATTATGAAAGATAAGCATTGTTATTTTGAATTCTGTAAAGCGAGTGTGGAAGAGGTGAAAAAATGAATGTTGCATATCAACAATGACAAGCCACCGGGGTCTGACAACTTGGATGGAAAATTACTGAGGATAATAGCAGAAGATATAGCCACTCCTATTGGCCATATCTTCCATCTAAGCCTACTATAAAGTGTGTGCCCTCTGGCCTGGAGGAAAGCAAAAGTAATTCCGCTACCCAAGAATAGTAAACGCCCCCTTTACTGGCTCAAATAGCGGACCAATCACTCTGTTACCAAACCTTGGTAAACTTTTGGAAAAAAACTGGTGTTTGACCAGATACAATGCTATTTCACAGACTTTCAGCACACTGATAGGGAAGTACATCCAACAAGCACACGAGTGTTGCAAAATAAATGTACACATACATGTTATTCAATCATTGCACCCACACTGCTCGCGAGCGTCAGCAAGCTTCTGCGTGGCCAGGCACTAAAAATTGAACTTGGTTCTATTTGTGACCCTCAACATGCTGCAAGTCCTCCTCTCCCATCTCCTCATTGGTTTTTAGGAGCATATACCCACGTGCCAGTCCCCAAATTAATATAATTGGTTCAGAGTTTGTTTTGAAATTTCAACCTGCGTGTCCTGATCGTGTCTGGTGTGGATGAACAAAATCAACTTGCGCGGTTTGGTCAGCATATTACACAGGTGACCGATGATTGGCTGAGAGAAATTGATAAGATTGTGGGAGCTGTTTTGTAAAGACTTCAGTGCGGCTTTTGACATCATCGATCTGCTGATGGAAAAACTTGTTATGGCTTGACACCCCCTGCTATATTGTGGACGAAGAGTTACCTGTAACAGAAAAAGGAGGATGTTCTTAAATGGAAGCCTCTCCAACATAATCCAGATAGAGTCAGGAATTCCCCAGGGCAGCTGGCTAGGACCCAAATTTTTGTTAAATCTTTACTAATGACATGGCACTTGCCTTCAGTAAAGCCAGTGTGGCTATGTACGTTGATGACTCAACACTGCCCACTTCAGCTACTACAGCAAGTGAAATTACTGCAACACTGAACTTCTTTGGGATAGGGGGCGGTATTTTGACTTCCGGATGAAAAGCGTGCCCAATGTAAACTGCCTGCAACGCAGGCCCAGAAGCTAGGGTATGCATATAATTGGTAGAGTTGCATAGAAAACACTAAAGTTTCTAAAACTGTTAAACCGAGGACAAACCATTCCCCCAAAAAATAAAAAAATACGGCCTTTCACTGATTTCAATGGCTGGCACTTTTATAATAGGGCGAAAACGTACCCGATTGCAGTTCCTAGGGCTTCCACTAGATGTCAAGTCTTTAGAAAGAATTTCAGGCTGGTTTTTGGAAAAATGAGCCAGAAAATGTAGTTTTTCTAGGTGGCCCCCATTTTGGCTGTAGTGTTTCCAGACAATAACGATTGTCTTAAATTGTATCGCTTATTTGCGTATTAGGGTACCTAAGGTTTGATTATAAACGTTGATTGACTTGTTTGGATAAGTTTATTGCTAACGTTTGGGATTCATTTTGTATGCATTTTGAAGGGGGGAAAGTGGGATTATTGACTGAAGCGCGCCAGCTAAACTGAGATTTTATGGATATAAATAAGGCCTTTATCGAACAAAAGGACCATTTGTAATGTAACTGGGACCTTTGAGTGCCAACAGAATAAGATCTTCAAAGGTAAGGCATACATTATATCGCTATTTCTGACTTTCGTGTCGCAACTCCCTAGTTGAAAATGATTTGTTATGCATTTGTGTGCTGGCCGCTGTCCTCAGATAATCGCATGGTTTGCCTTCGCTGTAAAGCCTTTTTGAAATCTGACACGGCGGCTGGATTAACAACAAGTTAAGCTTTATTTTGGTGTATTGCACTTGTGATTTCATGAAGGTTTAATATTTATAGTCACTAATTCGAATTTGACGCTCTGCAATGTCACAGGAAGGTGTCGAAATGGTAATGGCGTCCCACTGATCCGCAAGAATTAACAAAGAGCTGCAGTTATTTTCAGAATGGGTGGAAAGAAATAAGTTAGTCCTAAATACAATAAAAGTCTTGTATTTGGGACAAATCATTCACTAAAACCTAAACCTTAACTAAACTTGTAATAAATGGTGTGGAAATTGAGGAAGTTTGTGACTAAACTGCTTGGAGTAACCCTGGATTATAAACTGTCATGGTCCAAACATGTTGCTACAGCAGTAGCTAAATTGGGGAGAAGTCTGTCGATAACAAAGCGCCGCTCTGCCTTTTTAACAACACTATCAACAAGGAAGGTCCTACAGGCGCTAGTTTTGTCGCACATGGACTACTGTTCAGTCGTGTGGTCAGGTGCCACAAAAAAGGACTTTGGAAAATTGCAATTGGCTCAGAACAGGGTGGCACAGTACTACATAGAGGCATGGCTACATGGAACTCTATTCCACATCAGGTAACTGATGAAAGCAGTAAAATCGGATTTAAAATACAGATAAATATACACCTTATGGAACAGAAGGGACTGTGAAGAGACAGGCACATAATACATAACACAAGCACTCTACACACACTTGCACATGGATGTTGTATTGTAAATATGTGGTTGTGGAATGGTGGCCTGAGGGAAAACACTGAATGTGTTGGGTAAGGTGTGAAATGTAATGTCATGTAGTATTTTAAACTGTATGTAAGTAACTGTCTTATGCTGCTGGACCAGGAATAGTAGTAGCTCAAGGCAGAAGTTAAGTACAAAATAAGTACAAATACAAAAGGAAATATATATATATATTTGTAATTATTATTAATGTTTAAGTTGAAATACACTTACTAGCCTCCCGGGTGGCCTAGCGCCGTCCGGGTTAGGGAGGGCTTGGCCGGTAGGGATATCCTACCGATGTTGTCTCATCGCGCACCAGCAGCTCCTGTGGCGGGCCAGGCGCAGTGCGCGCTAGCCAAGGTTGCCTCCGACACATTGGTGTCGGGTTGGACCCGGGTTGGATGCGCGCTGTGTTAAGAAACAGTGCGGCTTGGTTGGGTTGTGTATCGGAGGACGCATGACTTTCAACCTTCGTCTCTCCCAAGCCCGTACGGGAGTTGTAGCGATGAGACAAGATAGTAGCTACTAAAAACAATTGGATACCACAAAATTGGTGAGAAAAAGAGGTACAAATTATTTATTTTTTTATAAATAAACACTTTATTACTAACTCGTATCAGCTCCATTAATATTCCTTTAACAGCCTCACTGTAGTAAGCAGTGCTCTATTCTGGCCCTCACTCTAATTTTCTAAGCAACTCGAGTCAGAGCAGTAGTGATGTGCAGTTTGAAAACAATTATTTAGAGCAGGATTAATATGCTCTCCTCTGGCTCAGTGACTCCGGAGATGTGCTCTAACCACCAACTGTATAAGTATGCAGAGAGAAATAGATCATGCTGCAGGAAGCAAAGAGAAGAAAACTACATGTTTAGAATTAATAATCGATCGCATGGTGCAATGAATGAATGCAATGAATTGATTATTATCGATGGAAATAGCTTTGTAGAACAAAAACACAGCTCGTCTCTGCTCAACAAATTTCAACTCGACAATGAATCATTTGGGGGGGTTGGGGTCTGCTGCAGTTTGGCACAATATCGTTTGCAATCTCCCTCGCAGCAGTCAAGCAATTGCATTCCGCCAATAGTCATTCTCAATCGAGGAGTTTATTCAATCAGTATCGGTCTAGCTCTGCTCTGTAGCATGATTGAAATGTAATTTTCCGCTTCAGCCAACATATGCAGTATCAAGGAATTATCTTATTTGAATGCCTGTCAATCACAAATTGTGACGGCCCTGAATTATTCTGAACCGTCTCAGTGCTTCTCCTTCCAATAGGGGGCTTTCCCTTTAATTCCCAATTAAATGGCCAGCATCAGCTGCGCAAAAGTGGGGTTGTGATGGAGACGTGAATGAGGATGTGTTCAACCCTCAGTTCCGAAGCTTCTCTATTCCGTTTGTTTTGTTGCCTTTAAATGTGTGTTTTGTAGCCTAATAGAGTTTACCCAGGATCGGATCCACTCTTTGCGTCCGTGGACTACACCTCTCTGTTCTTCGTGGCCTTTCTCCGCTGGAGATCTGTTGGCGGACTGGATTGTCTGACTGACTGACTGACTGACCGACTGACTACAACCTTTTTGTAGACGGTATTTCATTTTTTTGATGTGATGTATACTGTGATGATTTATGTAGTTAGTTGTAGTTGAGGACTTAGTAAGAGTTGATACGCTTTAAAGTTCTGTGGTAATATTATTGTTATATTGTTTGTATGATTAATACTGGGTTTCCGCTACACTGAATGAACGGACAAACATTGCGTGACAAAAGTCACTTGAGTTCACTGAACTCCTTTACCGGGCTGGACTCTTTTTAGGCCCGAGGTACAGGACATTGTGATATTATATGTGTGTGTGTAATCATTGATGTTGCTAATACAACCCACACAAAAGAATAGTTGTTTTTTAAGTTCTTTCCAATGTTAAGGGTTTATGAAAAGTTTATTTCCATCCTGACTTTTACATAAGTCCTTTGTATTGGTGTAGACTTGACGGACCAGATGGGACTCATTCCCTCCCAAACCAAAAGGAGAAACCAATGTTTTTTCTCTGGTAGGCACAACCTACCTGGCACCCCTATAAATAATAACCTCAAGTCAAAACCATTACAAAATGTACATTGTTTGAAGCACACTTATAAGTCTGTCACAAATGACAGCTCCAATAAGCCCCCTATATTGAACGAGAGGCTTGTAGAAACATGATTCTTTTGAGTTTTTAGTTCATCGTTCACCGGTAGGGGGTCCTACATGCTCTGGGCATTACTGAAACAAATAAATCTAAAGATTTATTTTGACTGAACAAGTTCAGATTGAGTCAGTAAAAAGAGCCAAACTTTACATCACTACAGAGTAGGGCATCAGAAATTTTGCCAATTTAAAAAAGTGTGTTTTTCTCCACAGCGTATAAACACAGAAGAAATGATACCTTGGAGTCTGACAGGTTCTGCCCATTTCCCATCGGTGAAGCTGGGATTTCCTTTGGCTTATCACTTTTTGAGATGAAGGGTGTAAAAAAAGAGGGGGGGAAAGGTGCATTTTAGAAGTTTTTTAAAGGGACAATCTGCAGTTCAAAATAACAAAGCAAACACCCCACCACTGATTAGGTAATAAGCGGAGATCAAAATTATAGTTCTCACCATGTTTAAAGGGTATACTGTGTTCATTTACAATTACATTGTACAAACAATGGATTCATAAAAAAATGCTTATATTTTGGGTTCTGATGGAGTATGTTAAACTAAGTCATTTTCTTCAAGAATCATTGGGTATATCACTCATTTAAAAGTCCAGAAATGGATCTAGCAATCGCATACTGCCCCTTTAAGCTCAACATGAAGTAAAAAATGAAGCAAAAAGAAGGGTTAAAGTTACCTGCCCAGCACTAAAACATCCAATTCAACAAATCACCTTTGATTGAGCCAACATAAACCATGATTAGTTAGATATTCACCTTGTGGGAGTATCTGGGGTACTGGGCTTGCACATGTGCCTGTGTGCATTCCAGTCCTCTGACTGGCAAGCCACTGAGCAGTAGCAGGTCTTCTTGCAGCGCGTACAGCGAAGGTTACCTGTAAAAGATGAAGGTTTATTCAATTCTAGCCCAGGTTATAGACGTCGATCAATAGCATCCAACAACTGGCTTTAATGATTTGTTGTGCACAATTCAGTGATTTAAAGGATGCGGATTTAATAAGAAATGTCTACCGATTATGGATACACCTTCCAATGCGGGACACGTGCTGCTAAACAGGTAGTAATTTGAGTGCGAGTTAACATGAAAGCTTCTCCTATGTTATACACTGTAACAGTAATCCTGTTCACAGTATGCCGTAGAACAAGACAAACAAAGTGATGCATCAATGAGAAATTAGCAGGGAAATAAGACCAACCTTGCTGACTGCAGTAGTTGCACAACTTAACAGTGAATGGGGGCATAGAGGCTGTTTTCTACAAGGGAAAATAACAGATGGATGTTACACATGTTGTCACTGCCTTTCAGGTAGGCCTTACATTTGAGAAATAGAAAATTGATATTACAATTGAAAAATAATAAATGCATACCATAGAGCCGTTTGTGAGTACAGTGGTTTCTTTTCGGCTGGCCTCGGCTTTGACAAAGAAAATAATTATCAGTATTTACATGCTAGAATTAGGGTGTTAGGTGACGCAACAAACAATGGACGCCATGCGAGAATTCGACAAAAAACAGCAGTCAAATAAATGTAAAAATACAAATCATTTGAAAACTTGCATGTGAATATGACTGCACATAACGTAATAATTGAACACGTTCATTAATGTTTTACGTAGTTATTACACATTGATTACAGTTTCACTCGTATTTCATTTGTCACAATGATACCTATGCTATGATGCTGATCTCACGCACCTACAGTGCTGGTCATT
This sequence comes from Oncorhynchus mykiss, assembly GCF_013265735.2. NCBI lineage: Eukaryota > Metazoa > Chordata > Actinopteri > Salmoniformes > Salmonidae > Oncorhynchus > Oncorhynchus mykiss. Next base: position 3,172,289 of record NC_048584.1, read on the forward strand.
AAAAAAAAAGCTAGCTAGCTCATGGATGCAAACAATGTTCTTCCCCAAAAACATAGCAAAACGACATCTGTTTCAGTAGCTATAGTTAGCTAGGTGTCATCTACAATAACCCTAATTTCTAAGACAGTTCTTATTTGATTAATGGTGGTCGCACCCATCTATGTGAAGCTAGCCACAATAAGGATTAGCCACAATAGTGGACTTTGAAGTTAGCCTTCAAAATAAAAGTATTTGTATTCATTTACATCACTGTCAAACTTTTATTTTGAAGGCAAACCGCTAATTATACACTGCTCAAAAAAATAAAGGGAACACTAAAATAACACATCCTAGATCTGAATGAATTAAATATTCTTATTAAATACTTTTTTCTTTACATAGCACATTCAACTAACAACAAAATCACACAAATGATCAATGGAAATCAAATTTATCAATCCATGGAGGTCTGGATTTGGAGTCACACTCAAAATTAAAGTGGAAAACCACACTACAGGCTGATCCAACTTTGATGTAATGTCCTTAAAACAAGTCAAAATTAGGCTCAGTAGTGTGTGTGGCCTCCACGTGCCTGTATGACATCCCTACAACGCCTGGGCATGCTCCTGATGAGGTGGCGGATGGTCTCCTGAGGGATCTCTTCTCAGACCTGGACTAAAGCTAACGCCAACTCCTGGACAGTCTGTGGTGCAACGTGGCGTTGGTGGATGGTGCGAGACATGATGTCCCAGATGTGCTCAATTGGATTCAGGTCTGGGGAACAGGCGGGCCAGTCCATAGCATCAATTTCTTCCTCTTGCAGGAACTGCTGACACACTCCAGCCACATTAGGTCTAGCATTGTCTTACATTAGGAGAAACCCAGGGCCAACATATGGTCTCACAAGGGCTCTGAGGATCTCATCTCGGTACCTAATGGCAGTCAGGCTACCTCTGGCGAGCACATGGAGGGCTGTGCGGCCCCCCAAAGAAATGCCACCCCACACCATGACTGACCCACCGCCAAACCGGTCATGCTGGAGGATGTTGCAGGCAGCAGAACGTTCTCCACGGCGTCTCCAGACTGTCACGTCTGTCACATGTGCTCAGTGTGAACCTGCTTTCATCTGTGAAGAGCACAGAGCGCCAGTGGCAAATTTGCCATTCTTGGTGTTCTCTGGCAAATGCCAAACGTCCTGCACGGTGTTGGGCTGTAAGCACAACCCCCACCTGTGGACATTGGGTCCTCATACCACCCTCTTGGAGTCTGTTTCTGACCTTTCGAGCAGACACATGCACATTTGTAGCCTGCTGGAGGTCATTTTGCAGGGCTCTGGCAGTGCTCCTCCTTGCACAAAGGCGGAGGTAGCGGTCCTGCTGCTGGGTTGCTGCCCTCCTACGGCCTCCTCTACGTCTCCTGATGTACTGGCCTGTCTCCTGGTAGCGCCTCCATGCTCTGGACACTACGCTGACAGACACAGCAAACCGTCTTGCAACAGCTCACATTGATGTTCCATCCTGGATGAGCTGCACTACCTGAGCCACTTGTGTGGGTTGTCGATTCCGTCTCATGCTACCACTAGAGTGAAAGCACCGCTAGCATTCAAAAGTGACCAAAACATCAGCCAGGAAGCATAGGAACTGAGAAGTGGTCTGTGGTCCCCACCTGCAGAACCACTCCTTTATTGGGGGTGTCTTGCTAATTGCCTATAATTTCCACCTGTTGTCTATTCCATTTGCACAACAGCATGTGAAATTTATTGTCAATCAGTGTTGCTTCCTAAGTGGACAGTTTGATTTCACAGAAGTGTGATTGACTTGGTGTTACATTGTGTTGTTTAAGTGTTCCCTTTATTTTTTTGAGCAGTGTATATTGTGCCTAATCCTTATTGTGGCTAGCTTCACAGCGCAGTCCAGTCGAGCCTCACAAGCCAGATGAAGCTAGCTGGCTACTTGTAACGTTAAATCAAATCAAATCAAATTGTATTTGTCACATACACATGGTTAGCAGATGTTAATGCGAGTGTAGCGAAATGCTTGTGCTTCTAGTTCCAACAATGCAGTAATAACCAACAAGTAATCTATCTAACAATTCCAAAACTACTGTCTTGTACACAGTGTAAGGGGATAAAGAATATGTACATAAGGATATATGATGAGTGATGGTACAGAGCAGCATAGGCAAGATACAGTAGATGGTATCGAGTACAGTATGTACAAATGAGATGAGTATGTAAACAAAGTGGCATAGTTTAAAGTGGCTAGTGATACATGTATTACATAAGGATACAGTCGATGATATAGAGTACAGTATATACGTATGCATATGAGATGAATAATGTAGGGTAAGTAACATTATATAAGGTAGCATTGTTTAAAGTGGCTAGTGATATATTTACATCATTTCCCATCAATTCCCATTATTAAAGTGGCTGGAGTTGAGTCAGTGTCAGTGTGTTGGCAGCAGCCACTCAATGTTAGTGGTGGCTGTTTAACAGTCTGATGGCCTTGAGATAGAAGCTGTTTTTCAGTCTCTCGGTCCCAGCTTTGATGCACCTGTACTGACCTCGCCTTCTGGATGATAGCGGGGTGAACAGGCAGTGGCTCGGGTGGTTGATGTCCTTGATGATCTTTATGGCCTTCCTGTGACATCGGGTGGTGTAGGTGTCCTGGAGGGCAGGTAGTTTGACCCCGGTGATGCGTTGTGCAGACCTCACCACCCTCTGGAGAGCCTTACGGTTGAGGGCGGAGCAGTTGCCGTACCAGGCGGTGATACAGCCCGCCAGGATGCTCTCGATTGTGCATCTGTAGAAGTTTGTGAGTGCTTTTGGTGACAAGCCAAATTTCTTCAGCCTCCTGAGGTTGAAGAGGCGCTGCTGCGCCTTCTTCACAATGCTGTCTGTGTGAGTGGACCAATTCAGTTTGTCTGTGATGTGTATGCCGAGGAACTTAAAACTTGCTACCCTCTCCACTACTGTTCCATCGATGTGGATAGGGGGGTGTTCCCTCTGCTTAGTTTTGTTGACGTTGAGTGTGAGGTTATTTTCCTGACACCACACTCCGAGGGCCCTCACCTCCTCCCTGTAGGCCGTCTCGTCGTTGTTGGTAATCAAGCCTACCACTGTTGTGTCGTCCGCAAACTTGATGATTGAGTTGGAGGCGTGCGTGGCCACGCAGTCGTGGGTGAACAGGGAGTACAGGAGAGGGCTCAGAACGCACCCTTGTGGGGCCCCAGTGTTGAGGATCAGCGGGGAGGAGATGTTGTTGCCTACCCTCACCACCTGGGGGCGGCCCGTCAGGAAGTCCAGTACCCAGTTGCACAGGGCGGGGTCGAGACCCAGGGTCTCGAGCTTGATGACGAGCTTGGAGGGTACTATGGTGTTGAATGCCGAGCTGTAGTCAATGAACAGCATTCTCACATAGGTATTCCTCTTGTCCAGATGGGTTAGGGCAGTGTGCAGTGTGGTTGAGATTGCATCGTCTGTGGACCTATTTGGGCGGTAAGCAAATTGGAGTGGGTCTAGGGTGTCAGGTAGGGTGGAGGTGATATGGTCCTTGACTAGTCTCTCAAAGCACTTCATGATGACGGAAGTGAGTGCTACGGGGCGGTAGTCGTTTAGCTCAGTTACCTTAGCTTTCTTGGGAACAGGAACAATGGTGGCCCTCTTGAAGCATGTGGGAACAGCAGACTGGTATAGGGATTGATTGAATATGTCCGTAAACACACCGGCCAGCTGGTCTGCGCATGCTCTGAGGGCGCGGCTGGGGATGCCGTCTGGGCCTGCAGCCTTGCGAGGGTTAACACGTTTAAATGTCTTACTCACCTCGGCTGCAGTGAAGGAGAGACCGCATGTTTTCGTTGCCGGCCGTGTCAGTGGCACTGTATTGTCCTCAAAGCGGGCAAAAAAGTTGTTTAGTCTGCCTGGGAGCAGGACATCCTGGTCCGTGACTGGGCTGGATTTCTTCCTGTAGTCCGTGATTGACTGTAGACCCTGCCACATGCCTCTTGTGTCTGAGCCGTGGAATTGAGATTCTACTTTGTCTCTGTACTGACGTTTAGCTTGTTTGATAGCCTTGCGGAGGGAATAGCTGCACTGTTTGTATTCGGTCATGTTACCAGACACCTTCCCCTGATTAAAAGCAGTGGTTCGCGCTTTCAGTTTCACGCGAATGCTGCCATCAATCCACGGTTTCTGGTTAGGGAATGTTTTAATCGTTGCTATGGGAACGACATCTTCAACGCACGTTCTAATGAACTCACACACCAAATCAGCGTATTCGTCAATGTTGTTGTCTGACGCAATACGAAACATGTCCCAGTCCACGTGGTGGAAGCAGTCTTGGAGTGTGGAGTCAGCTTGGTCGGACCAGCGTTGGACAGACCTCAGCGTGGGAGCCTCTTGTTTTAGTTTCTGTCTGTAGGCAGGGATCAACAAAATGGAGTCGTGGTCAGCTTTTCCGAAAGGGGGGCGGGGCAGGGCCTTATATGCGTCGCGGAAGTTAGAGTAACAATGATCCAAGATCTTTCCACCCCTGGTTGCGCAATCGATATGCTGATAAAATTTAGGGAGTCTTGTTTTCAGATTAGCCTTGTTAAAATCCCCAGCTACAATGAATGCAGCCTCCGGATTAATGTTTTCCAGTTTGCAAAGAGTTAAATAAAGTTCGTTCAGAGCCATTGATGTGTCTGCTTGGGGGGGGATGTATACGGCTGTGATTATAATCGAAGAGAATTCTCTTGGTAGATAATGCGGTCTACATTTGATTGTGAGGAATTCTAAATCAGATGAACAGAAGGATTTGAGTTCCTGTATGTTTCTTTCATCACACCATGTCACGTTAGTCATAAGGCATACGCCGCCGCCCCTCTTCTTACCAGAAAGTTGTTTGTTTCTGTCTGCGCGATGTGTGGAGAAACCCGTTGGCTGCACCGCTTCGGATAGAGTCTCTCCAGTGAGCCACGTTTCCGTGAAGCAAAGAACGTTACAGTCTCTGATGTCCCTCTGGAATGCTACCCTTGCTCGGATTTCATCAACCTTGTTGTCAAGAGACTGGACATTGGCAAGAAGAATGCTAGGGAGTGGTGCACGATGTGCCCGTCTCCGGAGTCTGACCAGAAGACCGCCTCGTTTCCCTCTTTTTCGGAGTTGTTGTTTTTTTGGGTCGCTGCATGGAATCCACTCAGTTGTCCTGTTTGTAAGGCAGAACACAGGATCCGCGTCGCGAAAAACATATTCTTGGTAGTACTGATGGTGAGTTGATGCTGATCTTATATTCAGTAGTTCTTCTCGACTGTATGTAATGAAACCTAAGATGAGCTGGGGTACTAATGTTAGAAATAACACGTAAAAAAACAAAAAACTGCATAGTTTCCTAGGAACGCGAAGCGAGGCGGCCATCTCTGTCGGCGCCGGAAGTAGCTTTGGGCAACAGGGTTAAGTAGCTGGCTAGTTATTTATTTTCATGAATTGAAGTTCAATTTCAATAAGCGAACAAGTGGCAACCTTGCTAATACTTACTCACAAGGATTCCTAAATCATTGCTAAGAATAATGAAAATGGCTGCAGTTTCTACTGGTCATTGTTTTCAGGCTGGCTGTATTGGTGCTAGGTAGGTACCGAGCCAAAGCTACTACCCCAGTAGTCCAACAAATGATGCTTTATTACAAACGCGGTATTGTAAACACATCGTTCCTGGCCGGTGTTTGCTTGTTTGCACAGCTTTGACAGTGCTACTGTATCTTTTTTGACACGCAAAGACCCAATCGGCGTTCCATAGTATGTCGTGAAGCTAATAGCAGTGACGCTATTACTGTGTAACTCCGGTAGGACAACATCTAAAAAATAGCGCACTTGGTAGAGTGTAACGGTGCTCGACCAGTCGGCGAAAGCCAACATCACCCACGACAGAGAACAGTTGATTGTCAAGGGCAATGAATTCCATTATCTTGGCTTTAATGTATTTCGCCTTTGAGTTGTCTCGCTGAAATTGTTTTCCTCTTACAAATGACTGCTCGACTTGTTGACTGCTCGATCCACACAACAGACATTGTGGGCTAGGTTAGGAATGCTGTGTTGCGCAAAATTTTACGTGGCGTCATTACATTATATAGGTATGCAAGGTAGCTTTGACATCGGTTTTAACGTCGGCGTTAACTTCTTATGGCTGCAGGGGCAGTACTGAGTAGCTTGGATGAAAGGTGCCCATATCAAACGGCCTGCTCCTCAGTCATAGTTGCTAATATTTGCATATTATTATTAGTATTGGACAGAAAACACTAAAGTTTCTAAAACTGTTTGAATGATGTCTGTGATAACAGAACTCATATTGGCAGGCAAAATCCTGAGTTGAAATCTAAACAGGAAGTCAGAAACCTGAGATTGTATGTATTCAAAAGAGTCCCCAATGAAATCCCCTTGAGATGTGAATGATGTTGCACTGCCTAGGGGTTCCACTAGATTAGAGGTCGACCGATTATGATTTTTCAATGCCGATACCGATTATTGGAGGACCATAAAAGCCGATACCGATTTAAATCTGACAATTTATTTATTTATTTGTAATAATGACAATTACAACAATACTGAATTAAAACTTATTTTAACTTAATATAATACATCAATAAAATCGATTTAGCCTCAAGTAAATATTGAAACATGTTCAATTTGGTTTAAATAATGCAAAAACGAAGTGTTGGAAAAGTAAAAGTGCAATATGTTCCATGTAAAATATGTGCCATTTAGGAAAGCTAACGTTTCAGTTCCTTGCTCAGAACATGAGAACATATGAAAGCTGGTGGATCCTTTTAACATGAGTCTTCAATATTCCCAGGTAAGAAGTTTTAGGTTGTAGTTATTATAGGACTATTTTGCTATACAACATTTGTATTTCATTAACCTTTGACTATTGGATGTTCTTATAGGCACTTTAGTATTGCCAGTGTATCAGTATTGCTTCCGTGCCTCTCCTCGCTCCTCCCTGGGCTCGAAACAGCAACACAACGACAATTAGCGCTAACTAGCTAGCCATTTCACTTCGGTTACACAAGCCTCATCTCGGGAGTTGATAGGCTTGAAGACATAAACAGCGCAATGCTTGATGCACAACGAAGAGTTGCTGGCAAAAAGCACGAAAATGCTGTTTGAATGAATGTTTACACGCCTGCGTCTGCCTACCACCGCTCAGTCAGATACTTGTATGCTCAGTCAGATTACAGTGCCTTGCGAAAGTATTCGGCCCCCTTGAACTTTGCGACCTTTTGCCACATTTCAGGCTTCAAACATAAAGATATAAAACTGTATTTTTTTGTGAAGAATCAACAACAAGTGGGACACAATCATGAAGTGGAACGACATTTATTGGATATTTCAAACTTTTTTAACAAATCAAAAACTGAAAAATTGGGCGTGCAAAATTATTCAGCCCCCTTAAATTAATACTTTGTAGCGCCACCTTTTGCTGCGATTACAGCTGTAAGTCGCTTGGGGTATGTCTCTATCAGTTTTGCACATCGAGAGACTGAATTTTTTTCCCATTCCTCCTTGCAAAACAGCTCGAGCTCAGTGAGGTTGGATGGAGAGCATTTGTGAACAGCAGTTTTCAGTTCTTTCCACAGATTCTCGATTGGATTCAGGTCTGGACTTTGACTTGGCCATTCTAACACCTGGATATGTTTATTTTTGAACCATTCCATTGTAGATTTTGCTTTATGTTTTGGATCATTGTCTTGTTGGAAGACAAATCTCCGTCCCAGTCTCAGGTCTTTTGCAGACTCCATCAGGTTTTCTTCCAGAATGGTCCTGTATTTGGCTCCATCCATCTTCCCATCAATTTTAACCATCTTCCCTGTCCCTGCTGAAGAAAAGCAGGCCCAAACCATGATGCTGCCACCACCATGTTTGACAGTGGGGATGGTGTGTTCAGCTGTGTTGCTTTTACGCCAAACATAACGTTTTGCATTGTTGCCAAAAAGTTCAATTTTGGTTTCATCTGACCAGAGCACCTTCTTCCACGTTTGGTGTGTCTCACAGGTGGCTTGTGGCAAACTTTTTAAACGACACTTTTTATGGATATCTTTAAGAAATGGCTTTCTTCTTGCCACTCTTCCATAAAGGCCAGATTTGTGCAATATACGACTGATTGTTGTCCTATGGACAGAGTCTCCCACCTCAGCTGTAGATCTCTGCAGTTCATCCAGAGTGATCATGGGCCTCTTGGCTGCATCTCTGATCAGTCTTCTCCTTGTATGAGCTGAAAGTTTAGAGGGACGGCCAGGTCTTGGTAGATTTACAGTGGTCTGATACTCCTTCCATTTCAATATTATCGCTTGCACAGTGCTCCTTGGGATGTTTAAAGCTTGGGAAATCTTTTTGTATCCAAATCCGGCTTTAAACTTCTTCACAACAGTATCTCGGACCTGCCTGGTGTGTTCCTTGTTCTTCCTGATGCTCTCTGCGCTTTTAACGGACCTCTGGGACTATCACAGTGCAGGTGCATTTATACGGAGACTTGATTACACACAGGTGAATTGTATTTATCATCATTAGTCATTTAAGTCAACATTGGATCATTCAGAGATCCTCACTGAACTTCTGGAAAGAGTTTGCTGCACTGAAAGTAAAGGGGCTGAATAATTTTGCACGCCCAATTTTTCAGTTTTTGATTTGTTAAAAAAGTTTGAAATATCCAATAAATGTCATTCCACTTCATGATTGTGTCTCACTTGTTGATTATTCACAAAAAAATACAGTTTTATATCTTTATGTTTGAAGCCTTAAATGTGGCAAAAGGTCGCAAAGTTCAAGGGGGCCGAATACTTTCGCAAGGCACTGTATATGCAATGCAGGACACGCTAGATAATATCTAGTAATATCATCAACCATGTGTAGTTAACTAGTGATCATGATTGATTGTTTTTTATAAGATAAGTTTAATGCTAGCTAGCAACTTACCTTGGTTTACTGCATTCGCGTAACTCCTTGTGGAGTGCAACGAGAGAGAGGCAGGTCGTTATTGCGTTGGACTAGTTAAGGTTGCAAGATTGGATCCCCCGAGCTGACAAGGTGAAAATCTGTCGTTCTGCCCCTGAAAAAGGCAGTTATAACCCACCGTTCCTAGGCCATCATTGAAAATAAGAATGTGTTCTTAACTGACTTGCCTAGTTAAAAGATTAAATAAAGGTGTAAAAATATATATTTTTAAAAATTGGTAAATCAAGCGCACAAAAATACAGATTTCCGATTGTTATGAAAACTTGAAATCGGCCCTAATTAAATCGACCATTCCGATTAATCGGTCGACCTCTACACTAGATGTCAACCATCAATAGAAATTCTAAAGAGGTCTATGTAGCAGCCATTTTGTGATCTCACTTTTTCCTCATGGCAGTCATTTGCGTTCCATTGCTCACGAAGACAAGAAGGAGTACTCCGGTTGGAACTTTATTGAAGCTATATGTTAAAAACATCCTAATGATTGATTCTGTACTTAGTTTAAAATGTTTCTTCGACCGGTAATATCACTTTTTGATTTTTTTGTCCGATATAACACTGACCAGAATTAGAGTTTGGAGATGTATACCAAACCGTCTAACAAAAGAAGGTATTTGGACATAAATAAAGGACATTTTCGAACAAAACAAACATTTATTCTGGATCTGGGATTCCTGGAGTGTTTTCTGATGTAGATCATCAAAGGTAAGGGAATATTTATCATGTAATTTCTTGTTTATGTTGACGCCATCTTTGAGGCTATGATGTTTTTAAATTGAGCGCCGTCTCAGATTATTGCATGCATTTCTTTTTCCGTAAAGTTTTTTTGAAATCTGACCCAGCGGTTGCATTAAGGAGAGGTATATCTATAATTCCATGTGTATAACTTGTATTATCATCTATATTTATGATTAGTATTTCTGTTGAATGATGTTGCTATGCAAAATCACTGGATGTTTTTGGAACTAGTGAATGTAACGCGCCAATGTAAACTCATATTTTGATAAATATGAACTTTATCAAACGAAACATACATGTATTGTGTAACATGAAGTCCTATGAGTGTCATCTGATGAAGATAATTCAAGGTTAGTGATTAATTCTCTTTATTTCTGTTTTTTGTGAAGACTACATTTTGCTGGAAAATGGCTGTGCTTATTATGGTTTGGTGGAGACCTAACAATCGTTTGTAGAGTGCTTTTGCTGAAAAGCCTATTTGAAATCGGACACTTTGGTGGGATTAACAACGAAAATAGATTTTAAATGATATAAGACACATGTATGTTTTAGGAATTGTAATCTGTGGTTTGAATTTTGGCGCCCTCTATTTTCACTGGTAGCTGTCATATCGATCCCGGTATCAGGATTTCAACCATAACAGGTTCAACTAGACACCAACCGATGTTGACATTTTTATCTAATATTGTCCGATTCCGATGCATCCCTACTGACTAGGGATTAACATTGACCAGTCCGCAACCTTTTTGACCTTTTCCAATCACTTGAAAACAAGATCTCAGCAATGTTAAGTCGTATCCGCATGAAATAAAGTGTTCTGTGTTCCTGAGAAGCTTCTCTATAGCATGGAATCCAAAGTATAATACCAGAACCATAATATAATTTTGACCCCTAACACCCTACCTAAATAAATCACTACAGTATTCATAACAGACATTCAGCATGACAATTATGAATATCAAGCAGCCATTACAGTTAAATAAATCCAGGAGCTGTATTTCAAAATGACATTTTCACTAATCAACTATCATTTGACACATTGCATAGCACATTCATACAAATACCATCCCCGTTGGAGATCGCTAGAGGCCGGTCTGGTGTTGAGCCAGGGACCCTTGGGGTTGCAGTGGCACCTGCTGGGCTGGTTGACGGCCTCCTCAAAGGCATGTTGGGTTGCATCACGTTTTGGAAAGATCCACGGTTCATGATCATGCTGTCAAACCTAAATCAAAGAGCATATTAAAACAGTCTTAGCTAGGTTGTTGAAACATTACCATATCACTACAAGATTTATTTGGCACGTCGTTTGCGAGCAACCATGTAGCTAGCCAAGTTGTTTGACGAATGACTACTAGCTAGCCAACTGGTGGTGAACGTAGTTATTTTCCTCTCCTATCATCGTGAAAAGTTATGTGCCTTCGAAATATAGCTAGCAAGATGTGTCCCAATATAACTAGCTAGTTAAGTGACCTTGAGTTTGCACCATATCATTGGAAGACAAGTTTTCAATTAGTCTAGCTATCTAATCACTACTTAACTTTCTAGTAAATTAACTATTTAGCCATCTCCTGTAACGTTAACTACTAACGAAATGAACTGGCAAACTCAGCGAGACGCTAGCCAATTATTTTGTAGCTAAACCCAAAGGCTGCATAAAAACTAATTGGAATATAAAGCCATTTATAGTGTAAACTTGAAAGACGTGAATTTTTCCAATGAGAACGTCATTCTTTGTTATGTAATTTGGTGATAAATGTGAATGTACCTGTCTTTCACCGTCACACGTGGTGTTGTGCCTTTCCGTTTCTGATATCCACCCACGCGCTGGACTAGACAATGTCCACGCGCTGCGCTGCGCTCCACATTTTGCGCGTGCTAATTGCTATTTTTTTGTTCTACGTCTACATTGTCTATATACCAAAAAATATATATTTATTGGTTTTGTATTATACTTTTATGCTATTTAGATCATCTATGCCCTCTAGAGCCCTTTTGTGAATTAAAGAGGCAATAGGGTAGACAAATTAATGGTGTTCGTTTTTCAAATGTGTCCTTTATTTTAACCTGTCCAGGTGAGATATTTGGGGCGTTCATGTGCTGTCGGAGTTATCGGAAGTTCGTTGTTCTGACTGTGAAGTTTCATTAGAACGACCCTCCATATTGTAATTTCAAGTGGCAAACTGAGGAAATATTGTTTATGTTTCAAAATGTATACTTGTGTTTTGTCTAAAGCATATTCATCGGTTGCACCTCTGTCGGTGCACGCGATACAATTGCAATCAGTCGATATAATTATCAACTATTATAAGAAATCAAGCGATATGAATCAAACAGTGGGGCGCCGCCTGACCCACTAGTTGGTCAGAAGGTTCAAATCAACGTTTCACATCGTGGTGTAGATGTACTGTACTAACAATGACACAATAACGCGAGATCACATTTCCAGCACGCCGACACCCAGACCTCCCTTGCCCGCCATAGGATGCAAAATGGTAATTGATAAATAATAAGTGAGCATTGCACTGACATTGCTAGCCCGTGGTCGCGTTGCTAGCCTTCGGGCCAGTCCCAGGTTGCAGGTCTACACCGGTGCGTTCATTGCAAGGCTACGTACGGTTGCTTTGCAAACCCGCGGACACGTCGCTGGTCGACACGGGTGCGTTCCATGGGTCTTCATTGCTTCATAACTTCTGGGTGTATTATAACGGATACTTAGCGGAATAGATTAGCATAAATTGTTCAGATTATTTATTGATTTATTGGCCTCTACATTTATTTTAAAAAAATTACAAATCCCAAATCACTATTGCAGGGCTGACCAACTGGAGCTACTACCCTGTATGTTTTCGCTCCAAACCCAGTAATAACTAACATGATTCAACTATTCATCCAGTTAGTTAGGTGCGTTAGATAAGGGTCTGAACTAAAATCTACCCTCCCATCCAAACCCAGAATCCTATACTGGATTTCTCCAGACTTCCAAGACAAGATTTGGAAGGATGGCCACGCGAGGCCTGTGGTGAACATATCATCTAACCACATACTGGTGGTGTTCCTGCCTGATTACCTTGAAGACGTTGCATTGTATCAACCTATGGTTGTGCGCCATGTCATCTACTGTCGGGCATTACATTCCTATATCATAGGATGTGGTTAGCTGATATGTTAAACACCTATCCAAGCTTTGTGAGATCTGACAGGCGTTTGCAATGTAGTCAGGCAGGAATGGAACCCATATGATATAGCGGTATAACAATCTAATACCCGACTGCGCAGTTGATGACGTGACATGCAAAGGACGTGGAATGCAACTATTGGTTGATGCAATACATTATCTGCAATTTGGTCAGGGCCTGGAACATGATCCTCAACTAGCTGAATCAGATATGTTATGTTAGGGTTGTACTGAATACCCACAGGATGGTTGATCTCCAGGAAGAGAGTTAGGTAGATCTGTTGTAACCTATGTGAGTACTCGTTTGTATTTATTGGTGCAGATCTTAGCAGAATTCCCCTTTTCAATGGAAAACTAAAAACAAGCCTTTCTTATAGGACAAGTTCAGTTAGTCCCTTGCAGTTTCAGTCCATTTTCATTCTGTTTGGTGCTGATTGAATACGAGCCTGTACTGCCTCCAACCAAGTCCCAGGCTTTTGTGGGCACACTGCCCCACGACGGCTCATTTGCTCTTCTATAGTTTCAGTTTAGTTTTTGTGTAGAGTAGTCTGGTCCATTGGTTGTTGACCAATGGCCGACCCAGATCAAAAGGAATAATGTGACGGACTGGTGTGGTCTCCCGTCTCATCTGTGTGTTGTGCCTTTAGATTGGTCTGTTACACTGGTCACAGCAAGACTCTTTATTGCCACACAGAGTTGGTGATAATTTATTTTGGTACAGCATGATAGGAAAAAACTCCCACAAAGCTTTAGTTTGAATTTATTAGTAGACAAGTAGAACATTAAGGCCAAGTGTGAATTGCATTGACTCTTGAATTCCAAGAGACAAAATAATATAGAACAGCAAAAGTACATGAAAAAACAGACCTTAGGTTGGGCTGAGGATGGAGGTTTGGCTGAGGATGGAGGTTTGGCTGAGGATGGAGATTTGGCTGAGGATGGAGGTTTGGCTGAGGATGGAGGTTTGGCTGAGGATGGAGGTTTGGCTGAGGATGGAGCTGGAGGTTGGGCTGAGGATGGAGGTTTGGCTGAGGATGGAGGTTTGGCTGAGGATGGAGATTTGGCTGAGGATGGAGGTTTGGCTGAGGATGGAGGTTTGGCTGAGGATGGAGGTTTGGCTGAGGATGGAGCTGGAGGTTGGGCTGAGGATGGAGCTGGAGGTTGGGCTGAGGATGGAGCTGGAGGTTGGGCTGAGGATGGAGCTGGAGGTTGGGCTGAGGATGGAGCTGGAGGTTGGGCTGAGGATGCAGCTGGAGGTTGGGCTGAGGATGGAGCTGGAGGTTGGGCCGAGGATGGAGCTGGAGGTTGGGCCGAGGATGGAGCTGGAGGTTGGGCCGAGGATGGAGCTGGAGGTTGGGCCGAGGATGGAGCTGGAGGTTGGGCCGAGGATGGAGCTGGAGGTTGGGCCGAGGATGGAGCTGGAGGTTGGGCCGAGGATGGAGCTGGAGGTTGGGCCGAGGATGGAGCTGGAGGTTGGGCCGAGGATGGAGCTGGAGGTTTGGCCGAGGATGGAGCTGGAGGTTTGGCCGAGGATGGAGCTGGAGGTTTGGCCGAGGATGGAGCTGGAGGTTTGGCCGAGGATGGAGCTGGAGGTTTGGCCGAGGATGGAGCTGGAGGTTTGGCCGAGGATGGAGCTGGAGGTTTGGCCGAGGATGGAGCTGGAGGTTGGGCCGAGGCTGGAGCTGGAGGTTGGGCTGAGGCAGGAGGTTGGGCTGCACCAGGACCTGTATCTAATTCCCTGGAGGTTGGTAGTAATATATGCATGTACACAGTATAATAAACATTAAGGACACCTGCTCTTTCCACTACAGACTGACCAGGTGAATCCAGGTGAAAGTTATGATCCCTTATTGATGTCACTTGTTAAATCCACTTCAATCAGTTGAGATGAAGGGGAGGAGACAGGTTAAAGAAGGATTTCTAAGCCTTGAGACAATTGAGACATGGATTGTGTATGTGTGCCATTCAGAGGGTGAATGGACAAGACAAATTATTTAAGTGCCTTTAAATGGGGAATGGTAGTAGGTGCCAGGCGCACTGGTTTGTGTCAGGAACTGCAACGCTGATGGGCTTTTCACGCTGAAATGTTTCCTGTCTGTATCAAGAATGGTCCACCACCCAAAGGACATCCGGCCGATTATGGGAAGTTTGAGTCAACATGGGCCAGTATCCCTGTGGAATGCTTTTGACACCATGCCCTGACGAATTGAGGCAGTTCTGAGGGCAAAAGGGGGGGCCGGGTGCAACTCAATATTAGGAAAGTGTTAATGTTCTATAAACTCAGTATAATTGTATGTTATATAGTTAGTGTGTATGTTATGAATGATGCTTGGATTCGTTCAATACTCAATTCCAGATAAACAGTGCACTGCTGTCACGCCCTGACCTGAGTATTCTTTGTTTTCTTTATATATTTTGGTTAGGTCAGGGTGTAACAAGGGTGGTATGTGTGTTTGTCTCATCTAGGGTGTTTGGACTGTCTAGGGGTTTTGTAGATTTATCGGGTTGTTTCCATCTAGGTGTTTATGTAGGTCTATGGTTGCCTAGATTGGTTCTCAATTAGAGTCAGCAGTTTATCGTTGTCTCTGATTGGGAACCATATTTAGGCAGCCATCTTCTTTGGGTATCTTGTGGGTTATTGTCTGTTATGTTGCACGTTAGCACATTGTTTATATGGCGGTCACGGTTGTCTTATTCGTTTTTGTTTAAGTGTTCATTAAATAATGTATTCTAACCACGCTGCGCTTTGGTCTGCTCCATACGACGATCGTGACAACTGCACGATAAGAGTAATTGTAGTCAATGACCAGAATCTTGGCTGGCGTAGAAAGTGTCAGTTCAATGTGTGGAAACCCATTTACCACACTACGTAGTGAATGAGGTGTTTCAGAGCAGACACTATTTAAAAATACATCTGTTTGACTGTATTTTTGTCCAAGTGTACTGTGAATGTAGCCAACAAGTTACCCTGTATTTTGTCTTGGATTGTGAAGAAAATACTTCAATACCTTACATATAGTCCTCCTTGCAGTTGCAATGACCATTATTACTTACCCACAATGAATTGTTTTTTAATAAGTGTTATTGAACATTGTGTTGGGGGAAATTACATTGATAGATCTAGTGAACATTGGATAAGCAATACTGAACTGCTCTGGTTGGGCGTGACAGAGAGAAGTTGTCACTAAAGGCCTTACATCAAAGTAGTCTGAAGCTGAATGGAAAGTGCTATGCCCTGATCAGTTATTCAAAGAAAAATGCCATCATGCTCCTTTTATTTGGCCTCCACGGCTGGTTGGCACTTTACCCTAATTACCTACACTTAGCTGTCTGTGACGGGTGCCCAGCTCCCGCATTCCCAGCAGAGGGAGCCAACGTCGCCTCACGTACCTCCCCTCTATTACCATCCCCCGGGGTAGACCTCCTGGGATACCACAGTATGATTTGTATTATTATGATAGGGCTCTTAAACCCATAGCCGATTGGCTTCAGACTGAGCATTTCACACTGGAAATGGCTGCCAACAGTGAACTCAAGTTAGGGGATATATTTAATGTCAGACTGTCCTATATCACTTTGCCCAACACATTATACCCCAGAGGTTGTAAATAAACCCTTTAAAGGTTGGTATGATTTGTATTATTATGATAGGGTACTAAAAGCTATTAGCCGAATGGCTATGCTTGAAACAGAACGAGCCATTCTCCAATATGGAGAAATCATGTAGCACAATGGAACGAGCCACAATTGAAAGTTATGGTGTAGTTTACAATGCACTGCTGGAATGGGTTAAGTGTATATTCGATTCCTAAAATTATTTTCATCGATACACTGGGTCACATTTATTTGGATAGTCCGGATTTTTCATCTGTAGATGCGCTACAGATAGTCATACTATTAATTAACTATGCGTTCTGCCCTCCCCATGTGTAAGCTACAAAGCTTGGCAGACAGCTTACACTCTTCCAATAAAGAATCAGGGAGACACTGGTGCCGTTAAGAATCTTTAGTAGAATATATTAGAAAAATTACAATATACATTCACACAAATGGATACAAATAAAGAACAGCATTTCTATCACGAGCTAGCAGCAAGCAAATAAGCTGAAAGGAATTTTATAATATCTGTACATTATAGGAACACCTGTAATTACAAAAGTACCATGATTCATGTTTTGCATTAGTTTGAGTTCAAGAATCAGTGGTAGAAACTTTGTAAGTGCATGAAGAGGTCAACTGTTGTTACGGCTCTTGTTTGTGGACCGGACCAAGGTGCAGCGGGGTAGGCGTTTATCGTTCTTTTCATTGATGACACCAAGAGCAAAATGACAAAAACGATAGCGCACAGTTCTGTAAGGCAAAATAAACTATACAGAAAACAAGATCCCACAAAACCCAAAAGAAAAAAGACAACCTATATATGATCCCCAATCAGAGACAACAATAGACAGCTGCCTCTGATTGGGAATTAAGAAATATAAAACAGATTTTCCCACCCAAGTCACACCTTGACCTAACCAAAAATAGAGAATAATAAGGATCTCTAAGGTCAGGGCGTGACAACTGTACAAAATTCATATGCCTGTTTGTTGAAACTATACTTTCAGTTCCTGTTGATACTAAACTCAGCAAAAAAAGAAACATCCCTTTTTCAGGACCCTGTCTTTCAAAGATAATTCATAAAAATCCAAATAACTTCACAGATCTTCATTGTAAAGGGTTTAAACCATTTACAATTAAGATTTACAAAGGGTTTAAACCCTTTACAGTGAAGATCTGTGAAGTTATTTTCTTTTTTTGCTGTTTATGGGTCGAGCTGTGAGTGCAGTGAGGACTTCATGTGTGAGACGAGTAGAACAAACTTCCAGAATCCTGGGAGGAGACAAAGTCCATGTGCATCCTTGGTCTTGAAGGTAAGTACTCATCTCAGAGTCAGCTGTTCTGATCTTCAGCTCTTTGCAGGCTCCAATGAAGTTTGTGCCACGATCCAAGCATAGTTGCTTTGCAGGTCCTTGGATAGAGAAGAATCTTCTCAAAGCATTGATGAAGCTGGGGGTGAACATGGACTCTATCACTTCAATGTGTACCACTCTTGTACCCATGCAGGAGAACAGGACGGCCCAGCGTTTACTTTCATCGCTGCCTCCTCTGGTCCGAAGAGAGGTGATGATCCAGGGTCCCAAGATGTCCAGTCCAACATGACTGAACGGAGGATCAGAGGCAAGTCTGTCTGCAGGAAAGTCTGACATCTTTTGTTCTTCCAGTTTTCCTCTACGTTTTCTGCAGATCACACACTTATAGATTATGCTGGATACCAGTCTTTTACTTCCAATGATCCACAATCCAGCTGACCAGAATGCGCTTTCAAATAAAATAAAATGTATTTATATAGCCCTTCGTACATCAGCTGATATCTCAAAGTGTTGTACAGAAACCCAGCCTAAAACCCCAAACAGCAAGCTATGCAGGTGTAGAAGCACTGTGGCTAGGAAAAACTCCCTAGAAAGGCCAAAACCTAGGAAGAAACCTAGAGAGGAACAGGCTATGTGGGGTGGCCAGTCCTCTTCTGGCTGTGCCAGGTGGAGATTATAACAGAACATGGCCAAGATGACCAGCATGGTCAAACAATAATAATCACAGGCAGAACAGTTGAAACTGGAGCAGCAGCACAGCCATGCGGACTGGGGACAGCAAGGAGTCATCATGCCCGGTAGTCCTGAGGCATGGTCCTAGGGCTCAGGTCTTCCAAGAGAGCGAAAGAGAGAATTAGAGAGAGCATACTTAAATGCACACAGTACACCGGATAGGACAGGAGAAGTACTCCAGATAAAACTAACTGACCCTAGCCCCCCCACATAAACTACTCCAGCATAAATACTGGAGGCTGAGACAGGAGGGGTCAGGAGACACTGTGTCCCCATCCGATGACACCCCCGGACAGGGCCAAACAGGAAGGATATAACCCCACCCACTTTGCCAAAGCACAGCCCCCACACCACTAGAGGGATATCTTCAACCAACTTACCATCCTGAGACAAGGCCGAGTATAGCCCACAAAGATCTCCACCACGGCACAACCCAGGGGGGGGGGCGCCAACCCAGACAGGAAGATCACATCAGTGATTCAATCCACTCAAGTGACGCACCCCTCCTAGGGACGGTATGAAAGAGCCCTAGTAAGCCAGTGACACAGCCCCTGTAATAGGGTTAGAGGCAGAGAATCCTAGTGGAAAGAGGGGAACCGGCCAGGCAGAGACAGCAAGGGCGGTTCGTTGCTCTAGATCCTTTCCGTTCACCTTCACACTCCTGGGCCAGACTACACTCAATCATATGACCCACTGAAGAGATGAGTCTTCAGTAAAGACTTAAAGGTTGAGTCCGAGTTGATTGCCTTCAGTGAAGTGACGACCCTGATGTGCAACTTGCTGGTGGTATTGCCTCACCAACAGAGTGGTGACGTGGTGGTTATTGGGCATGATGAGAGGGTGTTTCTCTTCCCATGACATATCAGCTACCCCTGTGCGACCTCCAATTCTTATCAAGCCATCCCTACCGATGATAGTGTCCAGCTTCTTTAGTGGACTGTGTTTGGAGACCTATTATATTTTGGTGAGGCAATTGAGTTAATCTTTGAAGACTTTTTGCTGTACACATCTGATGATGTTGGTTTTGGCTTGTTTAAGATGGTTGCCCTCGTCACTGTCTGGAGCCCTGGAGAATGCTTGGGCTATTTGGAGTAGTTTTGCGATTGCTCGATGAGCGACTTCCAGCTGGAGAAACATTCAAACCTGTGTGAGCCAAGTTGGACTTCAGTAGCTTCTGTAGTGAAGGTTGTGACTTTCCTCCGGATCTCTGTGTCAGTATCTGATCCCATAAGTTTGAAGGTTTCTGACTGAGTAGTCTCTTTTATCTCCAGCTTTGTCAGGAAGAGTGGGCCTGAGAACCAGGTGGTGTGTTTGAGGATGACTGCTGGCACAGGCCTAGTTCCATGATCTGCTGGATTTTTTTCTGTGCTAACGTGGTGCCACTGGTCTGGCTGTGTGGACTTCCTTATGCGTATTAATCTGACACACAGACATATAATCTTCTTGAGGTGTTGTGATATATCCAAGCACAATCTTGCTGTCTGTGTTGAACTTCACAGCATGAATCTCAATGTCCATCTCATCAATGATAAGGTCTGCCATCTCAACTGCTAAGACAGCGGCACAAAGCTCTAGGCGTAGAACTGTGTGAGCAGGACGTGGAGCCAGTTTGGACTTTCCCATGATGAACCCAACCTGACTTCTTCCTTCGACATCGACCACTCTGAGCTGATATGGCCATAGTGGATGCATCTGAGAAGACGCACAGTTCTCTTTGCTGGGTGGAAGACAAGGAGACAGGGACATAGGCCCTTCGGATGGTGAGCTGTTCGAGTTCCATCAGTGAGTCTTTCCACATTTTCCACTGCATCTCTTTCTCTTTTGGTAGAGGGGTGTCCCGTTCATGTTCAGTAGAGATTTCTCTCATTAGAGCCTTGCCTTGCATAGTGATAGGTGCTACAAACCCTAGGGGGTCGTATAGGCTGTTGACCATGGACAGGACACCTCTTCTTGTGAACAGTTTCTCTTCTTGGGATACACGAAAGGTGAAGCTGTCTCTTTCCAGATTACAACTGATGGCTAAGCTTTGCTGAAGAGGTAGTGGGTCTACCCCTAGATCCAGATCTTTGAGATCTTTTGCGCGAACCTCTGGAAGAAATGCTTCCATGACTTTGCTGCTGTTGGAGGCTATCTTGTGCAGCTTCATGCTCGACTAGGCTAACATTTCTCTTGTTCTTTACAGGATGTCAATTGCTTCTTCGTCGCTGGAGAATGAGGTAAGTCCATCGTCTACATAGAAGTTTCTAGTGAAAAACTGTTTCACATCTGTGCCATGCTCTTCTTCACCCTTCTGGGCTGCACGCCTCAGGCCGTAGCTGGCCACAGCTGGAGAGGGGCTGTTGCCGAACACAAGTACTTTCATCCTGTATTCTGTGGTATCTTCGCTCAGGTCGTTGTCTTCATACCACAGGAAATGCAGGTAATCTCGGTGGTCATTTCTGACAAAGAAGCAGTAGAACATCTGTTGCACATCAGCTGTGACTGCAATACGTTATTTTCGGATGAGGA
This sequence comes from Oncorhynchus mykiss, assembly GCF_013265735.2. NCBI lineage: Eukaryota > Metazoa > Chordata > Actinopteri > Salmoniformes > Salmonidae > Oncorhynchus > Oncorhynchus mykiss. Next base: position 3,193,323 of record NC_048584.1, read on the forward strand.
CTCCGAGGAGTGTGTTATTCAGGTCTGGTCCACTGAGGAGGGAGACTCCTTCATGCTTAGAGCTGGAGTCAAACAACTGGATCCTGGACTTCCTGACGGGCCGAACCAGGTGGTAAGGGTAGGTAACAACACTTCCGCCATGCTGATCCTCAACACAGGGGCCCCTCAGGGGTGCGTGCTCAGCCCCCTCCTGTACTCCCTGTTCACTCATGACTGCACGGCCAGGCACGACTCCTACACCATCATTAAATTTGCCGATGACACAACAGTGGTAGGCCTGATCACAGACAACAACAAGACAGCCTATAGGGAGGAGGTCAGAGATCTGGCCGTGTGGTGCCAGGACAACAACCTCTCCCTCAACGTGATCAATACAAAGGTGATGATTGTGGACGACAGGAAAAAGAGGTCTGAGCATGCCCCCATTCTCATCTATAGTGGAGCAGGTTGAGAGCTTCAAGTTCCTTGGTGTCCACATCACCAACAAACTAACATGGTCCAAGCACACCATGACAGTTGTGAAGCGGGCATGACAAAACCTACTCCCCCTCAGGAGACTGAAAAGATTTGGCATGGGTCCTCAGATCCTCAAAAGGTTCTACAGCTGCACAACTGGTTGCATCCCTGCCTGGTATGGAAACTGCTCGGCCTTCGACTGCAAGTCACTAAAGAAGCTAGTGCGAACGGCCCAGTACGTCACTGGGGCCAAGCTTCCTGCCATCCAGGACCTCTATACCAGGCGGTGTCAGAGGAAGGCCCTGAAAATTGTCAAATACTCCAGCCACCCTAGTCATAGACTGTTCTCTCTGCAATCAGACGACAAGCGGTACCGGAGCGCCAAGTCTAGGTCCAAGAGGCTTCTAAACAGCTTCTACCCCAAGCCATAAGATTCCTGAACATTTTGTCAAATGGCTATCCAGACTATTAACATTGCCTTCCCCACTCCACACAACTGCCACTCTCTGTTGTCATCTATGCATAGTTTCTTTAATTAACTGCACCTACATGTACATACTACCTCAACTAACCGGTGGCCCCGCACATTGACTCTGTACCGACACCCCCCTGTATATAATCTCCACATTGACTCTGTACCGGTATCCCCTGTAACAAGCCTCCACATTGACTCTGTACCAGCACCCCCTGTATATAACCTCCACATTGACTCTGTACCGTAACCCCCTGTATATGGCCTCCACATTGACTCTGTACCGGTATCCCCTGTAACAAGCCTCCACATTGACTCTGTACCGTAATACCCTGTATATAGCCTCCACATTGACTCTGTACCGTAATACCCTGTATATAGCCTCCACATTGACTCTGTACCGTAATACCCTGTATATAGCCTCCACATTGACTCTGTACCGTAATACCCTGTATATAGTCTCCACATTGACTCTGTACCGTAATACCCTGTATATAGCCTCCACATTGACTCTGTACTGTAATACCCTGTATATAGCCTCCACATTGACTCTGTACCGTAATACCCTGTATATAGCCTCCACATTGACTCTGTACTGTAATACCCTGTATATAGCCTCCACATTGACTCTGTACTGTAATACCCTGTATATAGCCTCCACATTGACTCTGTACCGTAATACCCTGTATTACGGTACAGAGCCTCCACACACCCCTGTATATATTGTTATTTTTTACTGCTCCTCTTTAATTACTTGTTACTTTTATCTCTTATTCTCATCTGTATTTTTTAAAATCTCTTATCCATATTTTTTTAAACTGCACTGTCAGTTAGGTGCTCGTAAGTACGCATTTCACTGTAAAGTCTACACCTATTGTATCCGGCGCATGTGACTAATGATTTTTGATTTGATTTGAAACACTACTCGTGTCTGACCTGGTTTTTGGGGATGATACACACCAAAGATGGGTAAGTACCAACATTCTTGTTTTCCCTTCAACGGTGGAGCTTTTTCAGCTTGGTCATTGTCGAAGATCTTCTGCATGAAGTCATGGAACTGTTCTTTCATGTCCGGCTTTCTCTCGCAGAGAAGTGAGTGATTTTTAGTGCCTGTCCTCTGTTGTTAGGGAGTTGACGCCGGGGTGAAAAGAAAGGTAAAGAAGCTACCCAGCTTTTAGACTTCTCTGTCCATGATCTCAAGGAAGATGCAATCTTCAATCAATGGGACAGGCTTGTCGTCATTTTGTGTTCTTTCAAACACTGCATCCGAAGTCGTCCGTATCTCCAGCTGGGACAGCGGCCTCTATGCAACTCTGAACTTCCGAAAGTTGTGTTGCGTTATTCATTCTCTCTTTGATCTGAATGATGTTAGTACAAGAGCCAAGGAATGATGTGCATCTATTATCCAGCACATTTGTTCTGTAAACGCTAACTTTAGCTGGCTTGTGAGATCCGTTGAGACATACATCATCGATGATGACCCATCCTAGGTCAAGACGTTGTGCGTAGGGTGCATTGTGAAGCCCGTTGTATTGCTCTCTGACTTTGTGCACTCTTAGTATGTCTCTTCCGTGCAGGAGAAGGATTGCTGCGCCTGGGTCGAGTGCTGGAATCTTGTCTGCAACAGGCATCGGATGCGGGTGATGATGAGCAATTTCAGGTGAGGGAATCTCTGATCTATCGTCGGGCATCATGTCACATTCTCTGAGAGTGGGAAGAGTAAACTATGTTTTTCCTTCCAATGACTCCACAATGTAGTTGCTTGCTCTTCTCCCAGATGTTTCCATAACTCCTGAACATGTCTTCAGAGTGTAGGGAGCTGAACCTCTGACAGCGAAGAGGTCTAAGAACTCAGTTCTGACTAACGACCTGTTGCTTTGTTCATCTCAGACGGCATACATTCTGACTGCCTTCTCTCTGTGACTGCAGCGACGTGCGCTGAGAGTCACGAAGCAAGTTCAGGGAGTGAGTGTTTTAATAAATAAACAGAACATAATACAAAACAAGAAACTCAAACAGCAGACAGACAGGAAACAGAAACAATGATGCCTGGGGAAGGAACAAAAGGGAGTGACATATATAGGGCAGGTAATCAAGGAGGTGATGGAGTCCAGGTCAGTCTGATGATGCGTAGGTGTGCGTAATGATGGTGACAGGTGTGAGCCATAATGAGCAGCCTGGTGACCTAGAGGCCGGAGAGGGAGTAAACGTGACAGTGACCTGCGGGATACACTTTGACTAAGCATATCTTGGAACATGATCTAGAGCTGACTGCCTCTCCACAGTTCGCAGTGCTCTTTGAGGTTACTGCAGGTGCTGCCCTATGCTCCCCGCCATGGTCTTTCTTGGCTACGAAGTTCTCCGTTTTCCATGGGGTTGGCCCTGAATGTAACGCAGACGGATGTGTATCACTGTCACACTCTTTGCACTGCACCGCTGTCTCACAGTCTTTTGCAAGATGTTTGGTTGAAGCACAACATCTGAAACAGGTGTGGTTGTCCTTGAGATAAGACTTGCGTTCATCCAGTGTCCAGCTCCTGAAACTGCAGCATTTTCCCAGAGGGGGAGGCTTGTTGTGTAATGGACACGGTTTGTTTGGTTCCTCAACTGTTTTTCTTGAGGGATGAGCCTGGTTAGCTTCAGACTGAGATGAAACTTCTGTCTTCGGTACGGACACTGGAGTTCTGTGCTCTCTGTTGTGCTTCTCCGATGGTTTTTCAGTATTTGTGGAGCTTGGATCGTGTGTTTAGGAAGGTGAAGCTTGGATCGTTGCGGGTCCTCATTTGGTTGACAATAAGATTGGCGAAGAAGGAGAACGGTGTGAATGCAACCCGATGATCTTCCTTGTATTTCAACGCTTGTGAGATCCATCTTTCTTGGAGGCTGTAGGGGAGCTTCCCTATGATTGGATTGACACCGTGAGATGTGTCTAGATATGAGAGCTTTAACTGCCTCCAGCTCTAGAAGCATGTCTCCAAGCTCTCTTGTTGTCTCAGAGAATGTGATGCCCGACGATAGATCAGAGATTCCCTCACCTGAAATTGCTCATCATCACCCGCATCCGATGCCTGTTGCAGACAAGATTCCAGCACTCGACCCAGGCGCAGTTTGTGATCTTCGGAAAATCTTCAATTTTCTGTAGAAGTGCGTTTTCAATCACTTCAGGGTAACCGTAGCAGTCTTCAAGTCTCTGCCATACCATCGTGAGCCCTGCTGTTGCGTTGTGGACGTGCACCGATCTGATCCTCTTGGCCTGCTCAGATGATTCTGGTCCAAGCCATTTGGAGAGAAGGTCCAGCTCTTCTCTGGCTGTCAGATTTAGATATTGGGTGTTGCTAAGAAAGGATGATTTCCAGGCTCAATAGTTTTCTGGATGGATATCTTCTGGAAGTCTTCAATCTTCAATAGCCCGGAACTCACCATTTCACGATGTATCAGGTATTTAGTTACATCTGTAGCTCCTGATGTGTCAGGTGGGTCCTCTCTGAAGGCAGTTGCAGGCCGTGGTTGTGGCTGAGGAGACGGCAGGTGAGCTTGGTTGGACCGCCCAATGTTGTGGAGTTGTTCTCCTACAGACATGATCTCACCTCTGTAACTTTTAATGGTGAGAGGTGGAGAGGGGGGAATATTTTGCCGTTCTGTTGGTTACCTGAAGGACTGACAGGTAGACCTCTGTGCTCATGACCACTTTGTTTGCCAAATCGGAGGGCCGGTTCAGTTTTGTAGCATCCGGTTGTACCAACGTTGACCACTGCTGGATGGACCTTTGATGAATCCAATGACCTTGGGTCACGGTGAGGTGGAGCAATGTACATGGTTGTACATACTCACAGGTGCGTTGAGCTGTGCTGAGAGGTGTCATCTGTCTTTCTATCAGACGATGTGACTCCATGTTTTAATCTTTGGCAGCTGCTTCCCGAACCTCAGGCTGTTTGAGAACATGCTCGTGTGCTTTTACCTCTGCTTTCCTTTCCTCTGCTTTTACCTCTGCTTTCCTGCCAGGGCAGCTGCTTCAGCCGTAACCCTCTGCTGCTCTTCTTCTATGCAGGCTTGTTCTCTAATGATATCCGCTTCACGTATAGCATAGGAAGCCAGTGCGCGTGCCACCTCTGCTTCAGCACGAGCCTGCACTACTAGCTGATGACAGGTTAGAGTGACTCGAATGCCTTGGACTCGTGCATTGTGACCTGGCAGCTTCAGCACTAGCTGATGTCAGGTTTGATTGTCTAGTCTCTAGAGCTTGAGCACTGTGACCTGGTCTCCAGCGTGTTGTATGGGCTGCCCTCTACATCTGGATGCTGAAGGAAAGCTGGGGTGTTCCCTTGATCCTTTGGTTGTTGCATGATGAGCTAGGGTTACTTCCCTGTGATGAAGTCTGATGGCTGAAGAGTCTGGCTGGATAGCAATGTGAAGAAGGGATCCACTTTTCCTGTGGCTGGGCCTGTCGTGTAGTCAGTGTTTTTACTGTTCTGCCCTCACAATGTGTAAGCTACTAAGCTTGGCAGACAGCTTACACTCTTCCAATAAAGAATCAGAGAGACACTGGTGCTGTTAAGAATCTTTAGTAGAATATATTTCTTTGTAAAACTGTTACAGATACAGAAAGGAGAAAATGTATTAGAAAAATCACTATAGACATTCACACAAATGGATACAAATAAAGAACAGCATTTCTATCACGAGCTAGCAGCAAGAAAATAAGCCTAGCTAGCCAAAATGACCGTGCAGAAATGATGACAATTTGCGTCACAGGAAAGGTGCCACAAAACATATACACACAATCTAAGTGTCCATGTAGCTTAACTTCTTTGGGGTGGGGTAGCTTGGATGAAAAATGTACCCAAATTAAGCTGCCTGCTACTCAGCCGTAAAAGCTAGAATATGAATATTATTAGCACTTAGTAGTTTAATATTATTAAACTGTTTGAATGATGTCTGTGAGTATAACAGAACTCATATGCCAGGCAAGAACCTGAGAAAAAATCCAACCGGGAAGTGGGAAATCTGAGGTTTGTAGTTCTTCAACTCAGCCCCCATTGAAGATACAGGGTGATATTAGTTATGTTTCACTTCCCAAGGCTTCCACTAGATGTCAACAGTATTTAGAACCTGTTTTGATGATTATATTCTAAAGAAGGGGCTCATAAGGGCTCTTTGAGTGAGTGGTCTGTCAGAGTGCCACAGCCTCGGTCTGGCACACTCACGTGAAAGGTAGCTACGTTCCACTTCATTTGTACAGACAAAGGAATTGTCCGGTTGGAACATTAATGAAGTTTTATGTTAAAAGCATCCTAAAGATTGATTCCATACTTAGGTTAGCATGTTTCTACGGGATGTAACAGAACTTTTTTAAAACTTTTCGTCCGACGTTCTGTGCGAACTGAACGCGCTTTTGGATTTGTTTACCAAACGCCCTAACAAAAGAAGATATTTGGACATAACTGATGGACATTATCGAACAAATCAAACATTTATGGTGGAACTCTGATTCCTGGGAGTGCATTCTGATGAAGATCAAAGGTTAGTGAATATTTAAAATGCTATTTCTGAGTAATGTTGACTACCCAATCTTTTTGGCTGCTTTGGTGTCTAAAGGCTGTACTCAGCTTACTGTGTCAGCGTCGTGTGTGTATAGGTAGCAGGGAAGTCAGGCACAGGAGAGTCAAAATGGAGTGTAAATAGAGTCTTTTAATAAATGTCCACGCAACATGCTCCATAACACTAAAATGTACAGATATAAACAAACATGGGTACGAGGACCTATACAACATAAAACTACACTGGCAATAAAACAATCTCTGACAAAGACATGAGGGGAAACAGAGGGTTAAATACACAACAGGTAATGAATGGGATTGAAAACAGGTGTGTGGGAAGACAAGACAAGACAAAACCAATGGATCAATGATGGCTAGAAGACCGGTGACGTCGACTGCAGAGCCCCGCCCGAACAAGGAGAGGCAACGACTTCGGTAGAAGTCGTGGCATACTGCATGGTTTGCTTTCTCCGTAAAGTTTTTTTAAAATCTGACAGTGGTTGCATTAAGGAGAAGTTTATCTAAATGTCCATATATAATAGTCGTATCTTTATCGATGTTTATTATGACTATTTCTGTAAATTGATGTGGCTCTCTGCAATATCACCGCATGTTTTAGAACTACTGAACGTAATACGCCAATGTAAACTCAGATTTTTTTATATAAATATGAACTTTATCAAACAAAACATGCATGTATTGTGTAACATGAAGTCCTATGAGTGTCATCTGATGAAGATCATCAAAGGTTAGTGATTCATTTTTATCTCTATTTCTGATTTGTGTGACTCCTCTCTTTGGCTTGAGAAATGGCTGTGTTTTTCTGTGGCTTGGTGGTGACCTAACATAATCGTTTGTGGTGCTTTCGCTGTAAATCCTTTTTGAAATCAGACACTGTAGCTGGATTAACGAGAATGTTATCTTTAAAATGGTGTAAAATATTTGTATGCTTGAGGAATTTTATTTATGAGATTTTTGTTGTTTTGAATTTGGCACCTTGCACTTTCACTGACTGTTGCGGGGGGGGGCGCTAATAACTATAATTTAGCTCTGTCACAAGAGATATCTGAACACTTAAAATAGTTGTATACATCCAAAACCCAAAGAAGCTAAATTCCGTCACGAAACATTAGCTAGCATGGTAACACACAATGTTAAGTGAATGGGCAATAGTTAGCGCAATTAGCTTAGCATCATCGGAACTTAGAAACTAGAATAAACATGTAAAAAACATTAATATTCTCGAAACACAATTTGAATTAGCAAAAGCATGTCCTAATAACTAAAAGTACTTATAGACTTTAACCAAGGCCTAGTAAAATGGTAAAATAGAGGTAGTCTGTCTGTTGTTCTCGGAATGTTCTGACAGGAAATAGCTCTGCCCCGAGAGTTAGCAAATTAAAAGCTACAGTACCCAACTTCGCAACTAGATGACAACATTTAAATAATAATTGTGTTCTTCAAACTTTGATTTCTTACGGTCAAGCTTATCTCACAGCAGCTCAATAGGTTTGCGATCCGTTGACTGTGCTGGCCACTCCATTAAAGACAGAATACCAGTTGACTGCTTCTTCCCTAAATAGTTATTGCATAGTCTGGAGCTGTGCTTTGTGTCATTGCCCTGATGTTGGAGGAAATTGGCCTCTTCTTCAAGATCCCGTTTACCCTGTACAAATCTCCCACTTTATCACCACCCCCCAAACCATCACATTTCCTCCATCATACTTGACAGATGGCGTCAAGCACTCTTCCAGCATCTTTTCATTTTTTTGCGTCTCACGAATGTTCTTCTTTGTGATCCGAACTCCTCCAACTTAGATTTGGCTGTCCATAATAGATTTTTCCAATCTTCCTCTGTCCAATGTCTGTATTCTTTTGCCAAAAAAGTGTTAAACAAATCAAAATATAATTTAGATTCTTCAAAATAGCCACCCTTTGCCTTGATGACATATATGCACACTCTTGGCATTCTCTCAACCAGCTTCACCTGGAATGCTTTCCCAACAGTCTTGAAGGAATTTTCACATATGCTGAGCACTTGTTGGCTGCTTTTCTTTCACTCTGCAGTCCAACTTATCCTAAACCATCTCAGTTGGGTTGAGGTCGGGAGATTGTGGATATCAAGTCATCTGATGCAGTACTCCATCACTCTCCCTCTTGGTCAAATTGTGTTTTGAGTCATTGTCCTGCTTTAAAAACAAATGATAGTCCCACTAAGCTTAAACCAGATGGGATAACATATCTCTGCAGAATGCTTTGGTAGCCATGCTGGTTAAGTGTTCCTTGAATTCTAAATAAATCACAGACAGTGTCACCAGTAAGTCACCCCTGTACCATCACACCTCCTCCTCCATTCTTCATGGTGGTACCACACATGCGGATATCATCCATTCACGTACTCTGCGTACATAGCGGTTGGAACCAAAAATCTCAAATTTGGACTCATCAGACCAAAGGACAGATTTCCACCGGTCTAATGTCCGTTGCTCGTGTTTCTTGGCCCAAGCCAGTCTTTTCTTCTAAATTGGTGTCCTTTAGTAGTGATTTCTTTGCATCAATTCAGTCATGAAGGCCTGATTTACGCAGTCTCCTCTGAACAGTTGATGTTGTGTCTGTTACTTGAACTTTGAACTTTGGCTTTATTTATTTGGCCTGCATTTAAATCTAATGAACTTATCCTCTGCAGCACAGGTAACTCTGAGTCTTCCTTTCCAGTGGCAGTCCTCATGAGAGACAGTTTCATCATAGCGCTTGATTTTTTGCGACTGCACTTGAAGAAACTTCAAAAGTTCTTGAAATTTCCTGATTGACTGACCTTCATGTCTTAAAGTAATGATGGACTGTTGTTTCCCTTAGCTTATTTGAGCTGTTCTTGCCATAATACAGACTTAGCACTATTTGTTATCTTCTGTGTACCACCCAAAGAAGACGTGATGAGGAATAAAGTTCCACATAGAAGTGGTTCTTCTTAGAAATTGTTTTATCCAATTGATTTTTTTTTCTTTTTTCTGTTTCAAATATTTTTATTGAACACACACAAGAATGGTGTAAGGTATAAAAGACAGGTATACAATTCTTATCTGAACATAAAAGAGCAGACCGGAACAGGTGTTCTAGGTACAAAACAAATATTACAAAACAAGACATACAGAACAAGGACATGTAGAAAGAAAGAGGGAAGATGTCACCCCCCCCCCCCCACTTATTCTCCCTCCTATTCCCCCCCAACTGCTCGGGTGGCGGGCCAGCACATGCTGCCCAAAGGTAGAATATAACATTACAATTGAGAGTGCAGTAATAAGTACAAATTCACAGCACCGACTCGTCCAGGTAGGAGAGGAAAGGCTGCCAGATATGATCAAATGTTGATAATTTATTGTTCAGAATATATCTAATTCTTTCTAAGTGTACAGTGTTTGCCAATTCACTGAGCCATAATTTGGTAGAGGACGCTTCCCTCCTTTTCCAAAACAACAAGATTAGTTTTTTTGCCGAAATGAGACTGTAAGAGATTAGTTGTTTTGGGGGGTTGGTTAATCCGTTTAGGGAATCAGACACTCCCAGGATTATCAGAAGCGGGTCTGGGTCTATTGAAGTCTCCAAAACTTCAGAGAGGATCCCAAAAATTCCACACCAATAACCATGCAAGCTAGAGCATAGAGCAAAGCAGTGGATTCGTGTACCCTGCGCAGCCTGACATTTATCACACATAGGGGATGTATCAGGAAATATCCTATGCAGTTTAGTTTTGGAATAGTGTAATCTGTCTAATACCTTGAATTGTATGAGACGATGTCTGGAATTAATGGAGCATGTGTGGATATTCTCCAAGCTCTCTACCCAGTCTGCCACCGAGATGTCAGTCCCTAGTTCTTCCTCCCATTTTGCCTTAATGGCATCTGTAGAAGGTGTGCTAACAGATTAAAAAGCATCATATAGACGCAATATCAGTTTATCTGTGGTGGGGCATATTTTTATGCATCCGTCAAACATGGAAGGTTTAGCATTCCCAAATGTTGGGAGGTGTTTTCTAACATAGTCCTCTAATTTGTAGGTATCTGACAAAATTACTTCTGGAAAGATTTTAAGTTTCCCTCAGCAACTCAAAGGAAGCAACGGTCCCTTCTATATATAAATTCCCCATGGTACTTATCCCCAACTCTCCCCATCACTCAAAGGTGTTATCAAGGTTAGAGGGGGCAAAGGAGGGATTACTGGAGACAGGGAGCATGAATGACATTGGTCTAAGCTCAAAGTGGACTTTAATTTGCTTCCAGATTCGGACTGTGCTATGTATAATAGGATTGTTACAATAAAGTGACATCTCCAGATTGACAGGCGACAAAATAACAGCCCCCATAGAGAAGTGACACTCCTCACACTCCATACTAAGCCAGCTGGATGACGGAAGTGCGTCATCCAGCAGAAACGTAACAGCGCGGAGGTTATAGGCTCAGTAATAAAATATAACATTTGGGAGAGACAGTCCTCCTTCCATCTTGGATTTACAGAGGTGTTTTTTACCTATCCTGTGTGTTTTATAATCCCAGATGAAAGGATTGATAATTGAGTCCAGTTGTTTATGAAAGGATTTAGGTATGAATACTGGAATGTTCTGGTAGAGCAGTTGTGGGAGGAAGACCATTTTAATGGCATTAATTCTTCAGAGCAGAGAAATTGGGAGAGTTCTCCAAAATTGTGTTTGCCTTGAGTTTTTGCATCAGAGGGGAAATTATCTTTAAATAGTAAGAAGTATTGTTTGGTAACTACAATTCCATGGTAGGTAAATTTTTCTGAAGATAACTTAACTTAACTGGGAGATGTTCTAGCCAGGAGCTGTTTTGCAACCGTATGGGCATTCATTCACTCTTGTTCAAATGTATTCTGTATCCCGAGAAGGTACCAAACAAATTCATAACATCAAGAATAGCTGGAATACTAGCCTGGGGTTCTGTTACATAGAGGAGGATGTCATCTGCGTATAGGGAAATCTTATTTAGAGTATCTTTAGTATTATAGCCATGTATTGCTGCATGAGATCTAATCGCCTGAGCGAGAGGTTCGATAATTAGGGCGAAGAGCATAGGCGACAGCCCACAACCCTGCCTTGTCCCTCTGTAAAGGTTCAATCGGGGCGATGATGATTGGTTAGTGAGTATTCTCGCACAGGGGTTCCAAAATAAAAGCTGGATCCAATTTATGAACCCATCTCCAATGTTACATTTCTGTAGGGCCTTGAACAGATAGGACCACTCAACTTGGTCAAAGGCCTTTTCGGTGTCAAGAGATATGACGACAAGGTCCACGTTGGGTAACCTCTGAGAATACATAATGTTGAAGAGGCGCCTGAGATTGAAGAATGAGTTTCTGTTAGGGATAAAGCCGGTCTGGTCCAAATGGACCAATTTGCCAAATAAAGTGCTAAGCCTCTTAGCCAGAGTTTTTGCTAAAATCTTTTGGTCTGTATTAAGGAGAGGTATTGGTCTGTATGACCTCTTCCGGATCTTTATCCTTATGTATAACTGCAATGAACGCTTCATCCAAAGTAGATGGGAGAGCTCCATCCTCATTGGCCTGAACCAACATTTTGTGCAGGTAGGGAGAGAGCAAGTTGCTGAATGTTTTATAGAATTCACCAGGGTATCCATCTGGGCCCGGGGTCTTGCCACTCTTTAGATATTTAATTGTTTTTTGAATTTCATCGAGATATTTCCTTATTCAGGAAGTTCGAATATTCCTGATTCAGGGCAGGAAGATTACAGTCCTCCAAAAAGTTTTGCATAATTAAGGGGTTAGGATCCGTTTTAGATGTACAGTACATATGCACATACAAACATTCATACTGTCACGCCCTGGTCTAAGTATTTTGTGTTTTTCTTCATGTATTGGGTCAGGCCAGGGTGTTGCATCGGGTTTTTTGTATTGTGGTGTGTTTTGTCCTGGGGTTTTGGTGTGTATGTTTTGGGATTGTAGCTAGTGGGGTTCTCTAGCAAAGTCTATGGCTGTCTGGAGTGGTTCTCAATCAGAGGCAGGTGTTTATCGTTGTCTCTGATTGGGAACCATATTTAGGCAGCCATATTCTTTGAGTTTGTCGTGGGTGATTGTCCTGAGTGTCTTGATGTCCTTGTTTGATGTTAGTTGACATAAGTATAGGCTGTTTTCGGGTTTCGTTTATTGTTTTGTAGTGTTCGTGTTTAGTCGTGTTTACGTTTGTTTAAATAAACATTGATCACAATCGACACCCTGCAGTTTGGTCCGACTCTCCTTCTCATACAGAAAACTGTAACAGAATCACCCACCACCAAAGGACCAAGCAGCATGTTAACAGGCAGGAGCCACAGGAGAGGCAACAGAGGCAGCAGCAGCTGCAGTGGGAGAGGCTGCACCACCTGGAGAAATGGACATGGGAGGAAGAACTGGACGGTAAAGGACCCTGGGCTCAGCCTGGAGAATATCGCTGCCCCAAGGAAGAACTGGAGGCGGCGAAAGCTGAGAGGCGCAGATATGAGGAGGCAGCACGGCGTAGCGGATGGAAGCCTGAGAATCAGCCCCAAAAATGTCTTGGGGGGGGGGGGGGGGGCTCAGGGAGAGTGTGGCAGAGTCAGGAGTCAGACCTGAGCCAACTCTCCCTGTTTATCGTGAGGAGCCAAGGAGGAGACCAGAACCAGAGCCGGTGTTGGACGTGAGCGAAACAGAGACTGTGAAGGAGTTAATGGGGAAATTGGAGGAGAGAGAAATGAGGGAGTTGCTGTGTTGGTGCTTTTTGCATGGAATTCGCCCGACGGAACGTGTTGGGGATTTGATGGCACCTGGGTTAGCGCTCCATACTCGTCCTGAGGTGCGTGTCAGTCGGCTGGTGAAGTCGGTGCCAGCCTCACGCACCAGGCCTCCTGTGCACATCCCTAGCCTTGCACGTCCTGTGCCAACACTGCTCTCAAGATCTCCAGTACGCCTTCACGGTCTAGCCCATCCTGTGCCACCTCCACACTCCAGTCCTCCGGAAGCAGCTCCCCGCACCAGGCTTCCTGTGCGTGTCCTCGATCCAGTACCACCAGTTCCAGCACCACGCACCAGGCCTTCAGTGCGCCTCGCCTGTTTAGCGCAGCCAGAGCCTTTCTCCTCTACAGCGCTGCCGGAGCCTCCCGCCTGTTTAGCGCAGCCAGAGCTTTTCTCCTCTCCTGCGCTGCTGGAGTCTCCCGCCTGTTTAGCGCAGCCAGAGCCTTTCTCCTCTCCTGCGCTGCCGGAGTCTCCCGCCTGTTCAGCGCAGCCAGAGCTGCCAGCCTGCATAGAGCGGCCAGAGCTGCCAGCCTGCATGGAGAAGCCAGAGCTGCCAGCCTGCATGGAGAAGCCAGAGCTGCCAGCCTGCATGGAGAAGCCAGAGCTGCCAGCCTGCATGGAGAAGCCAAAGCTGCCAGCCTGCATGAAGCAGCCAGAGCTGTCAATCTGCATGGAGCAGCCAGAGCTGTCAGTCTGCATGAAGCAGCCAGAGCTGTCAGTCTGCATGGAGCAGCCTGAGCTGTCAGTCTGCATGGAGCAGCCTGAGCTGTCAGTCTGCATGGAGCAGCCTGAGCTGTCAGTCTGCAAGGAGCTGCCAGTCTGCAAGGAGCTGCCAGTCTGCACGGAGCCGCCAGAGCTGCCAGTCTGTAAGAAGCCAGAAAACCGTGACACATACCCCAGAATAACAATCTACACTGATTTAAAATATACACATACATAATACTAAAATGCTAAAAGAAAATAATAATAAAGTACAAATAATAATTACAGTGCCTTGCGAAAGTATTCGGCCCCCTTGAACTTTGCGACCTTTTGTCACATTTCAGGCTTCAAACATAAAGATATAAAACTGTATTTTTTTGTGAAGAATCAACAACAAGTGGGACACCATCATGAAGTGGAACAAGATTTATTGGATATTTCAAACTTTTTAACAAATCAAAAACTGAAAAATTGGGCGTGCAAAATTATTCAGCCACCTTAAGTTAATACTTTGTAGCGCCACCTTTTGCTGCGATTACAGCTGTAAGTCGCTTGGGGTATGTCTATCAGTTTTGCACATCGAGAGACTGACATTTTTTCCCATTCCTCCTTGCAAAACAGCTCGAGCTCAGTGAGGTTGGATGGAGAGCATTTGTGAACAGCAGTTTTCAGTTCTTTCCACAGATTTTCGATTGGATTCAGGTCTGGACTTTGACTTGGCCATTCTAACACCTGGATATGTTTATTTTTGAACCATTCCATTGTAGATTTTGCTTTATGTTTTGGATCATTGTCTTGTTGGAAGACAAATCTCCGTCCCAGTCTCAGGTCTTTTGCAGACTCCATCAGGTTTTCTTCCAGAATTGTCCTGTATTTGGCTCCATCCATCTTCCCATCAATTTTAACCATCTTCCCTGTCCCTGCTGAAGAAAAGCAGGCCCAAACCATGATGCTGCCACCACCATGTTTGACAGTGGGGATGGTGTGTTCAGGGTGATGAGCTGTGTTGCTTTTACGCCAAACATAACGTTTTGCATTGTTGCCAAAAAGTTCAATTTTGGTTTCTTCTGACCAGAGCACCTTCTTCCTTCTTGTGGCAAACTTTAAACGACACTTTTTATGGATATCTTTAAGAAAATGCTTTCTTCTTGCCACTCTTCCATAAAGGCCAGATTTGTGCAATATACGACTGATTGTTGTCCTATAGACAGAGTCTCCCACCTCAGCTGTAGATCTCAGCAGTTCATCCAGAGTGATCATGGGCCTCTTGGCTGCATCTCTGATCAGTCTTCTCCTTGTATGAGCTGAAAGTTTAAAGGGACGGCCAGGTCTTGGTAGATTTGCAGTGGTCTGAGACTCCTTCCATTTCAATATTATCGCTTGCACAGTGCTCCTTGGGATGTTTAAAGCTTGGGAAATCTTTTTGTATCCAAATCCGGCTTTAAAAGTCTTCACAACAGTATCTCGGACCTGCCTGGTGTGTTCCTTGTTCTTCATGATGCTCTCTGCGCTTTTGACGGACCTCTGAGACTATCACAGTGCAGGTGCATTTATACGGAGACTTGATTACACACAGGTGGATTGTATTTATCATCATTAGTCATTTAGGTCAACATTGGATCATTCAGAGATCCTCACTGAACTTCTGGAGAGAGTTTGCTGCACTGAAAGTAAAGGGGCTGAATAATTTTGCACGCCCAATAGTTCAGTTTTTGATTTGTTAAAAAAGTTTGAAATATCCAATAAATGTTGTTCCACTTCATGATTGTGTCCCACTTATTGTTGATTCTATATTATATATTTATGTTTGAAGCCTGAAATGTGGAAAAAGGTCGCAAAGTTCAAGGGGGCCGAATACTTTCGCAAGGCACTGTATATGTACGCACACCTACACAGACACAAGCACTACAGAGAGCTGGTGGGAATCTAGTCGGGAGAGCGGCCCATGGCTAGACAAAGGCAGAATGGCACAAAACATCAACTTGCTAACCAGGTGTCTTCGTCTGCCCCTTCCCAACCATCACCACCAGTCCCCTGCAAGCAATAAGTAAATGGTATGGTAATAAGAATAATGTAAGGATGGAAAAATAAATAACGAAACAAAACAAAAATGGGGGAATATAAGTATATCCATCCGAAAGTTTCAATGATCAAACCTGGAAGGCATCCCAAATATGCATCGCTCTGAACACAGCCAGGAAGAAAGTAAACTTAACGTTAAATGAGAGCTCTGACCGCCATACATTGGTCGGCTCATCGTCTTACATGTTCTCAACTAGCCTGAGACCTGGCCAAGATAAAGCATAGCAGTGTGAACAGACAACAACATAAGAGTTACACATGAGGGCCTCCCGGGTGGCGCAGGTGGATCAGGGAATCGCCCGCAGCAAGAGCAACATCATTGATATATACAGAGAAAAGAGTCGGCCCGAGAATTGAACCCTGTGGCACCCCCATAGAGACTGCCAGAGGACCGAACAACATGCCCTCCGATTTGACACACTGAACTCTGTCTGCAAAGTAGTTGGTGAACCAGGCAAGGCAGTCATTACAAAAACCGAGGCTACTGAGTCTGCCGATTAGAATATGATGATTGACAGAGTCGAAAGCTTTGGCCAGGTCTTTTATTGATGGCGGTTATGATATCGTTTAGTACCTTGAGCGTGGCTGAAGTGCACCCGTGACCGGCTCGGAAACCAGATTGCACAGCGGAGAAGGTACGGTGGGATTCGAGATGGTCAGTGATCTGTTTGTTGACTTAGTTTTCAAAGACCTTAGATAGGCAGGGCAGGATGGATATAGGTCTGTAACAGTTTGGGTCCAGGGTGTCTCCCCCTTTGAAGAGGGGGATGACCACGCCACCTTTCCAATCCTTGGGGATCTCAGAAAGAGAGGTTGAACAGGCTGGTAATAGGGGTTGCGACAATGGCGGCGGATAGTTTCAGAAATAGAGGGTCCAGATTGTCAAGCCCAGCTGATTTGTATGGGTCCAGGTTTTGCAGCTCTTTCAGAACATCTGCTATCTGGATTTGGGTAAAGGAGAAGCTGGGGAGGCTTGGGCGAGTAGCTGCGGGGGGGGGGGGGGGCGGAGCTGTTGGCAGAGGTTGGAGTAGCCAGGAGGAAGGCATGGCCAGCCGTTGAGAAATGCTTGTTGACGTTTTCGATGATCATGGATTTATCGGTGGTGACCGTGTTACCTAGCCTCAGTGCAGTGGGCAGCTGGGAGGAGGTGCTCTTGTTCTCAATGGACTTTACAGTGTCCCAGAACTTTTTGGAGTTAAAGCTACAGGATGCAAATTTCTGCTTGACTGCGTGTATTGGTTCCTGACTTCCCTGAACAGTTGCATATCGCGGGGACTATTCGATGCTATTGCAGTCCGCCACAGGATGTTATTGTGCTGGTTCGAGGGCAGTCAGGTCTGGAGTGAACCAAGGTCTATATATGTTCTTAGTTCTGCATTTTTTGAAAGGAGCATGCTTATCTAAGATGGTGAGGAAGTTACTTTTAAAGAATGACCAGGCATCCTCAACTGACCGGATGAGGTCAATATCCTTCCAGGATATCCGGGCCATGTCGATTAGAAAGGCCTGCTCGCAGAAGTGTTTTAGGGAGCGTTTGACAATGACGAAGGGTGGTCGTTTGACTGCGGACCCGTAGCGGATACAGGCAATGAAGCAGTGATCGCTGAGATCCTGGTTGAAGACAGCGGAGGTGTATGTGGAGGGCCAGTTGGTCAGGATGACGTCTAGGAGGGTGCCCTTGTTTACAGATTTAGGGTTGTACCTGATGGGTTCCTTGATGATTTGTGTGAGATTGAGGGCATCTAGCTTAGATTGTATGACTGCCGGGGTGTTAAGTATATCCCAGTTTAGGTCACCTAACAGAACAAACTCTGAAACTAGATGGGGGGCGATCAATTCACAAATGGTGTCCAGGGCACAGCTGGGAGCTGAGGGGGGTCGGTAGCAGGTGGCAACAGTGAGAGACTTATTTCTGGAGTGTAATTTTTAAAATGAGTAGTTCGAACTGTTTGGGTATGGACTTGGAAAGTATGACATTACTTTGCAGGCTATCTCTGCAGTAGACTGCAACTCCTCCCCCTTTGGCAGTTCTATCTTGATGGAAAATGTTATAGTTGGGTATGGAAATATCAGAATTTTTGGTGGCCTTCCTAAGCCAGGATTCAGACATGGCAAGTACATCAGGGTTGGCAGAGTGTGCTAAAGCAGTGAGTAAAACAAACTTAGGTAGGAGGCTTCTGATGTTGACTTGCATGAAACCAAGGCTTTTTCGATCACAGAAGTCAACAAATGAGGGTGCCTGGGGACATGCGGAGCCTGGGTTTACCTCCACACCCGCGGAACAGAGGAGGAGTAGTATGAGGGTGCGGCTAAAGGCTATCAAAACTGGTCGCCTAGAGCGTTGGGGACAAAGAATAAAAGGAGCAGATTTCTGGGCATGGTAGAATATATTCAGGGCATAATGCGCAGAGGTATGGGTATGGTGGGGTGCGGGTACAGCGGGGGTAAGCCCAGGCACTGGGTGATGATAAGAGAGGTTGTATCTCTGGACATGCCTGTTGTAATGGGTGAGGTCACCGCATGTGTGGGAGCTGGGACAAAGGAGGTATCAGAGGTATGGAGAGTGGAACTAGGGGCTCCATTTGTAAACTAAAACAATGATAACTAACCTGAACAACAGTATACAAGGCATATTGACATTTTGAGAGAGACATACAGCGAGGCATAAAGTAATCACAGGTGTTGATTGGGAGAGTTAGCTAAAACAACAGGTGAGACAACAGCTAATCAGCTAACACAACAACAGCAGGTAAAATGGCGATGACTAGGCAGAGAGGGTCGGATTAACTACACACAGAGCCTGAGTTCGCGGCTGGGGCCGATAGATACAACATTAAAAAAAAATAACAGAATGGAGTACCGTGATTAATGGACTGTCCAGCAGGCATCAGCTATGTAGCCAAGTGATCATAGTGTCCAGGGGGCAGCAGTAGGTGGAACAGGTAACGCCACTACGCTAGCACGCGGGCGACACAGCGTTTAAGGTTAGTAGCCCGGGGCTAGTAGGAGCGTCTGCTCCGACGGAGGCCAGTTGAAGGCACAGTGGATGGAGTATTCGTCGGCAGGCCAGTCGTGGTGGTGCGGAGGGGCGCCGTGTCGACAGAGAATCCAAGCCAGATGGCGAAAGAGGTATTGTAGAATTTAGTTTGCTAGCCGGGAGATTCGCCTGGCTCACGGCTAACTGGTGCTAGCTTCGTGGCAGTGGTGTTAGCCACTATAGCCAATCGGTAGCAGTGGTGATCCGGTGCCAAGGTCCAGAGTTTACAGCAAGGATCCGGTGGAGTATTGGGCTCTAGCCGTGTATCATTGGGGTTCTGTTGAACAGCTGAGTAGATCGGGAGGTGGGCCTCAGGGATAGCTTCAGTACTGGGTGCCACGGTGAGTGCAAGCTAGCTGTGAGCTAGCTAGCTGCAAGCTGTGAGCTAGCTAGCTGCAAGCTAGCTGTGAAGATCAGAAGTAGTGGTCCAGGGATTACGGCAGGAATCCGGCGTTGTGGAGAGACAGTCCGATACTGGTAGACTGGCGAGTATTATCCAGGCAGAAAAACAGGGCTGGTATCTGTGCAGAAGGTAAAAGCTGCTAGCAGTGGCTAACAATGACTAAATAGCGTGTAGCTAATTAGCTGGTTAGCTTCTGGAGGTTCTTGTGTTCTAAAATAAAAAATAATAGCGATTCTGTATCACATTGGGTGACGCAGGTTACCGGAAGGTATAATCAAATTAAAAATCGAAAAGAGATTGAAAATAAAATTGATATATATATATATATATATACAAAAGTACACGAGAAGACGAACAAAACACGTCTTCACTGCTACGCCATCTTGGACCTGTACCGGGGATTGGGGTATATTCCTGGGTAAACTTATCTGTGTCCAAAACCAAGGAGAGCCAAATCTTCTCACCGGAAGGCGGGGTAATTCTTAGTCTTGCAGGGAAGAGCAAGGCTGGGCGAAGATGGAGTTTATAGAGTTTGGTCATGACATCTCTGTGGTCGGTGCGATGCTTTGCAACATCGGGAGCATAATCTTCATAGACACGGAATGGGTGCCCTTTATGTGACAGGTTGCCCCTCATTCGAGCTTCACGCAGGATAAGATCCTTGGTCTTGAAACTGTGACAACTGGGTGAGGACGTTGGCCCGGTCCAGGCACTGGGACAAGGGAGCGATGTGCACGGTCCAGCTGGGGATCCGAAGCCAAAACATCCGATCCCATTGCATCCTTCAATAGCTTGGCGAAGAAGTCGGTGGGGCGAGAGCCCGCCTCCACCCCCTCTGCCAGACCAACAACGCAAAGGTTAGTACGCCTGGATCGGCTCTCCAGGTCGATCACTTTCACAGAAAGCCTCTGCACACTATCCTGCAATGATGTGCATAGCTTCTCTAACTCGTCGATCTTACCAGCGTTGAATTCAGAAGCTTTCTCAAGGTCCACAATACCCTGGCCATGCGAAGCGACCGTTCGAATGATGCTATCGATTTTGGTGTCCAGTTCAGCAATAGTAGCCTTAAGATCCTCAGCTATAGCAACACGTAGCTCCCCCAAAGCCCGGGTAAGTTCTGTAAGTGTCACGTTGTTGCCTGTGCCTTCCACCATGTCTGTCTCGTTGTTTAGTGGGGAGTAGGCCTCCGCTGTGGATTTATTGTCCTTTGGTCGCTTATTACTTGGCATTTTCACATAGAAAGTTACAATCTTGTATTAGAAAGAAACGTTTGTTGTAAAAAGTGCTATAAAGTAGGTTAAATTAGATTATTTCGCAAAAAAGTTGCAGGAGCCTCTCACACACAGCGGTAGTGGTTCACTCCAACATGCTAGCTCCGCCCCCTATCCAAGTGATCTTAAATGTATTATTTAAGGTAGGAAAGTCCAGAACATTCAGCCCACCAATCATAACTGTTCATAACAACAGTTTTCCTAATGTAATGAGTACGGTTTATCCACAGAAAGTTGAAAAGCATCTGGTCTGTCTCTGCTTTTTTTACTGTCAAAATATAAAGATACCCTCAGACTTGATTATTACTCTTTCTTTTAAAGATAAGTCCTGCTATAGCCATTGATTTAGCGTCTTCTGAGTTTTTTTTAATATGAGGGATAAAATTTAGTAAGCCTCGAGACTTCTGATCCTTAGGAATGGTTATGCCTAAATATGTTCTTCCTTCACTGGAATATCATAATATGAGGGTGTTACAGTCTTTGACAGCCATGAGTTCACACTTATTAATGTTAAAGACATAGACCAGATGCTTTGGGAAAGGATTCTATCACATTGATCGATATGGGAATACTAGCTTCTAGCTTAGACTGGCTTCTTTCAGAAAAAGTGTAGTATTGTCAGCCAGTTGACTTATAATAATTTCTTTACCAGCTATAGATATACCTTTTATTTATAGAAACTGTAAGAAGTTGGGTGACTAATAAAAACTGAGACAGTGATTGGTTAGGCAAGGTTGTCCTAAATCCTCCTCCTTAACTCAAATCTACAGTGCCTTCGGAAAGTATTCAGACCCCTTAACTTTTTCCGCATTTTGTTACGTTACAGCCTTATTTTAAAATGGATTAAATCAAAAAATAAATAATGACAAAGTGAAAAGAGGTTTTTAGAAATTTTGCAAATGTATTAAAAATAAATAACTGAAATACCTTATTTACATAACTATTTAGACCCTTTGCTATGAAACATGAAATTGAGCTCAGGTGCATCCTGTTTCCATTGATCATCCTTAAAATGTTTCTTCAATTTGATTGGAGTCCACCTGTGGTAAAATCAATTGATTGGACATGATTTGGAAAGGCACACACCTGTCTATATAAGGTCCCTGTTATGATTTTACTGAATAATGACTAAATTATGTACACATTTAACGTAGAACTATAACTGATAGAATTCTACCCTGTCACTGTATGATTGTCTGAAATGTATTAGAATCATACAGCTATAAATCTGATGTGTGTAGTTTTAGTCAGAATGAGAACAAGGACTTTTTGTTCCTTTTTAGTATGCAAGCAGGGTGCAAGTGTGAAACAAATAAGAGGAGCTATCGACAGACAAGCTGTACTACTGTGTTCCTTACAGGACATTCTGTCCCCACCCAGGGAGGGGAGAGACCTTGGGCTTGTAGTAGATTGTATAACAGGTGGCAGACAATGTACGAGTAGGAGAAGACTTGTGAACTATATTGTCATTGTTTCTGAGAAGAGGAGGGACACTTAATACGAAATGTGAGGTATATAGACCAATGTACAGGAAATGATAAGCAGAGCTCTCGTAAATAAACATGCTGACTATTGTAGTGGCCTCTGTCCGTTTCATTTTAATAAGAACCTTACAAATTCTTAGTAACAGAGTATTTTAATTGAAGTTCAGTTTATGAACATTGAGAACAAAATTCTCCTGGCAGTCCTACAGTTGATAGTGCATGTCAGAGCAAAAACCATGCCATGAGGTTGAAGGAATTGTCCGTAGAGCTCCGAGACTGTGTCGAAGGCACAGTTCTGGGAAATGGTAGCAAAAAATGTTTGAATCATTGAAGGTCCCCAAACACACAGTGGCCTCCATCATTCTTAAATGGAGCTGGCCGCCCGGTCAAACTGAGCAATCAGGGGAGAAAGGCCTTGGTCAGGGAGGTGACCAAGAACCTGAAAGGTCACTCTGACAGAGTTCTAGAGTTCCTCTGTGGAGATGGGAGAACCTTCCAGAAGGACAACCATCTCTGCAGCACTCCACCAATCAGGCCTTTATGGTAGAGTGGCCAGGCGGAAGCCACTTCTTCAGTAAAAGGCACATGACAGAGATTGCCAAAAGGCACCTAAAGAGTCTCCGACCATGAGAAACAGGATTCTCTGGTCTGATGAAAACAAGATTGAACCCTTTGGACTCCATGCTAAGCGTCACATCTGGATGAAACCTGGCACCATCCCTACGGTGAAGCATGGTGGTGGCAGCATCATGCTGTGCTGGTGTTTTTCAGTGTTATGGCTGGGAGACTAGTCAGGTTTGAGGGAAAGATGAATGGAGCAAAGTATAGAGAAATCCTTGATGAAAACATGCTTCAGAGCATTCAGGACATAAGACTGGGGTGAAGGTTCACCTTCCAACAGGACAAAGACACAAAGCACACGTCCAAAACAACGCAGGTGTGGCATCGGGACAAGTCTCTGAATGTCCTTGAGTGGCCCAGCCAGAGCCCGGACTTGAACCCGATCAAATATCTCTGGATAGACCTTGAAATAGCTTTGCAGAAATGCTCCCCATCCAACCAGATAGAGCTTGACAGGATCTGCAGAGAAAATTGGGAGAAACTCCCCAAATACAGGTGTGCCAAGTTTGTAGTGTCATACCCAAGAAGACTCGTGGCCAGTGGAAATTTTAGCATGTAAATCTTGGTGTGGCCCCAACAAAACATTTGTGGGATGCATGCCAGCAATGCCACTACACAACACTAAACCTTACATTAATTGCACTATAACGGTGACAAACGGTGCCCACAAAGTACCAACAGCAGTCCCAACACCTTACCACTGCTACACCTGGCTACCAGCGGAGCCTTGTCTGGCAGCGAAACAGTTAATTCAGCCTAATTTACTGCCTTTGAAAATAGCATAGCTGATATGGCTGACTTTCATAAAGAAATGTGGTTCTATTGAAATTGAGATGTACAAACTATGGCGTAAAATGACAAGCGGATAAGAGGCAATCCATAATTTCGATTAAGACAATGTGCGAGCTCCAGTGGTTCTTCCTTTAAAAGTTGCGTCATACTGCAGCACACCTTGTGGGCTGCTGAAACATTCTATTGCACGTTCTTTAATTGCCAGCCATTTTTTACGTTAATGCAAGTTAGTGCTAGTTTGACCACCAGAGAGCATCTTTGAGAAGCATTTGACAGTTTTTAATATCATCTGTACTAGATAATTAAAAAACAAACATTTGTAAGAACATGGGATTGATATTAACTAATTTGATTAATATTATGGTGTTTATATTCGAAGAAATACTAAAGCCTCAGGGTTTCAGTTGTTAGGAAACTATGGCACTGTACAATGTGACCATTCGGGAGTGGGCTACTAAGAGGAAAATAATCCTAAAATGTCCACACCCTAATTGTAGGCTAACCAATTGTCACGTTTCTTCAAAATCAAACCTAGAAGCAGACCAGGACAAGGAGAGTAGGAAGAAGGTGAGTATTTATTTACAAGTGAATGTGAATGGGTAGATATATCCAGGTGGCGTAGCGGGTAGCGGTGGTGAGTTGATGGGAGTAAATAGGTGGATCCAATGGGGAAGCGGAATCCTCCGACGACCAGGCGGGAATGGGGTAAATGATTCGGGTGAGTAACTGAAGACAGAACAAACGGAGATAAGTTCAAGGCAAGCAATACGTAACAAACAACAAAACAAATTCTATCCAACTTGAGGCTGATACTCTGGCACAACATACTGTTCATGGCTAACGATCCGGCAGGGAATGGATGTCAGGTCCGGGCTTATGAAGAGGAGAGATGATGATCAGGACCAGGTGTGCAGATAGCTGATGGGATACAGGTGCGGGTAATCAGAAACCCCAACTGGCTACATTGCCCGGCAACCAGACAGGGTGCGTTCCAGGACGCCGGAAAAAACTCTCCAGGACAGAACGTCAAAAAACAGACTCAGGAAACGGGATTCGTGACAGTACCCCCCCCTCCGACGAACGCCACCGGGCGGACTACCCGGAGCGCCAGGGTGGAGGCGGTAAAAGTCACGAAGCAGGTCATCGTCAAGGATCTGACGCCGAGGAATCCAACTCCTCTCCTCAGGACCATATCCTTCCCAATCCACTAAATACTGGAACCCTCGACCCCGCCGTCTGGAGTCCATGATGCGGCGCACCGTGTAGACAGGACCACCTCCAATCATCCGAGGAGGTGGAGGGGGTAACAGAGGACTGAGTTGAACCGGCTTGAGGCAGGAGACATGAAAGGTGGGGTGTACTCGAAGCGTTGCCGGCAATTTGAGTCGGACCACAACAGGGTTAATGATTCTCTCCATCACGAACGGACCAATGAACTTTGGTGACAGTTTCCTCGACTCAGTCCGTAGAGGAAGATCCCGTGTAGCCAACCACACCTTATCTCCGATGGTATAAGCGGGAGCAGGAATACGGCGACGATTCGCCTGGATCTGATACCGGTCAGAAACTCTAAGGAGGACCTTCCTGGCCCGATGCCAGGTCCGGTGGCAACGACGAATGTGGGCCTGGACAGAAGGGACCGAAAGATCCCTCTCCTGAGAAGGAAACAAGGGAGGTTGGTATCCGTACAGGCATTGGAAGGGGGACATCCCAGTGGCAGATGAAGGAAGGGTATTATGGGCATACTCGACCCAGGGTAAATGAGATGACCAAGAGGTGGGATCAGAGGAGACAAGACAACGCAGCGTGGACTCCATCTTCTGGTTGGCTCTCTCCGCCTGACCATTAGATTGGGGGTGAAATCCAGATGTGAGACTGACTGTAGCTCCAATGGCCAAACAGAAGGATTTCCAGACAGCAGAGGTAAACTGAGGACCACGGTCAGAAACAATGTCACAGGGCAACCCGTGGACCCTGAACACCTCCCTAACCAGGATCTCGGACGTCTCAGTGGCAGAAGGCAGCTTGGAGAGGGGAACAAAGTGGGCAAACTTGCTGAACCTACAGTGCCTTGCGGAAGTATTCGGCCCCCTTGAACTTTGCGACCTTTTGCCACATTTCAGGCTTCAAACATAAAGATATAAAACTGTATTTTTTTGTGAAGAATCAACAACAAGTGGGACACAATCATGAAGTGGAACGACATTTATTGGATATTTCAAACTTTTTTAACAAATCAAAAACTGAAAAATTGGGCGTGCAAAATTATTCAGCCCCCTTAAGTTAATACTTTGTAGCGCCACCTTTTGCTGCGAATACAGCTGTAAGTCGCTTGGGGTATATCTCTATCAGTTTTGCACATCGAGAGACTGACATTGTTTCCCATTCCTCCTTGCAAAACAGCTCGAGCTCAGTGAGGTTGGATGGAGAGCATTTGTGAACAGCAGTTTTCAGTTCTTTCCACAGATTTTCGATTGGATTCAGGTCTGGACTTTGACTTGGCCATTCTAACACCTGGATATGTTTATTTTTGAACCATTCCATTGTAGATTTTGCTTTATGTTTTGGATCATTGTCTTGTTGGAAGACAAATCTCCGTCCCAGTCTCAGGTCTTTTGCAGACTCCATCAGGTTTTCTTCCAGAATGGTCCTGTATTTGGCTCCATCCATCTTCCCATCAATTTTAACCATCTTCCCTGTCCCTGCTGAAGAAAAGCAGGCCCAAACCATGATGCTGCCACCGCCATGTTTGACAATGGGGATGGTGTGTTCAGCTGTGTTGCTTTTACGCTAAACATAACGTTTTGCATTGTTGCCAAAAAGTTCTGACCAGAGCACCTTCTTCCACATGTTTGGTGTGTCTCCTAGGTGGCTTGTGGCACACTTTAAACGAAACTTTTTATGGATATCTTTAAGAAATGTCTTTCTTCTTGCCACTCTTCCATAAAGGCCAGATTTGTGCAATATAAGACTGATTGTTGTCCTATGGACAGAGTCTCCCACCTCAGCTGTAGATCTCTGCAGTTCATCCAGAGTGATCATGGGCCTCTTGGCTGCATCTCTGATCAGTCTTCTCCTTGTATGAGCTGAAAGTTTAGAGGGACGGCCAGGTCTTGGTAGATTTTCAGTGGTCTGATACTCCTTCCATTTCAATATTATCGCTTGCACAGTGCTCCTTGGGATGTTTAAAGCTTGGGAAATCTTTTTGTATCCAAATCCGGCTTTAAACTTCTTCACAACAGTATCTCGGACCTGCCTGGTGTGTTCCTTGTTCTTCATAATGCTCTCTGCGCTTTTAACGGACCTCTGAGACTATCACAGTGCAGGTGCATTTATACGGAGACTTGATTACACACAGGTGGATTGTATTTATCATCATTAGTCATTTAGGTCAACATTGGATCATTCAGAGATCCTCACTGAACTTCTGGAGAGAGTTTGCTGCACTGAAAGTAAAGGGGGCTGAATAATTTTGCACGCCCAAGTTTTCAGTTTTTGATTTGTTAAAAAAGTTTGAAATATCCAATAAATGTCGTTCCACTTCATGATTGTGTCCCACTTGTTGTTGATTCTTCACAAAAAAATACAGTTTTATATCTTTATGTTTGAAGCCTGAAATGTGGCAAAAGCTCGCAAAGTTCAAGGGGGCCGAATACTTTCGCAAGCCACTGTATCCACAATGGTCAGAATAACCGTGTTACCAACAGAAGAGGGCAACCCCGTGACAAAATCCAGGGCCAGATGCGACCAAGGTCGCCGGGGAATAGGTAGGGGGTGAAGAAGCCCAGAGCTGGCCCGATTGGTACTCTTATTCTGCGCACAAACAGGACAAGCGGCAACAAACCCCCGGGTATCTTCTCCCATGGCAGGCCACCAAAATCGTCTGCGCAGTAACGCCATAGTCCGAGCAACACCAGGGTGACAAGCTATCTTGCTCGCGTGGGACCACTGAAGGACAGCAGAACGAACCGACTCAGGCACGAACAACCGACCGGTGGACCGTTATCGGGCCCGGGCTGTGTCCGAAGAGCCGCCATCACCTCCTCCTCAATCCTCCATGTAACGGCTCCCACGACAACGTTCTGGGGAAGAATCGTCTCAGTCTTGGCCCCACTCTCCTCCGTCTTGGAGAACATCCGGGACAGGGCGTCCGCCTTCCCGTTCTTCGACCCAGGTCGGAACGTCAGGGAAAAATTGAAGCGTCCAAAAAACAAAGCCCACCGGGCCTGACGGGAGTTGAGACGTTTAGCCGATTGCACGTAAGCCAGATTCTTGTGGTCAGTCCAGACCACAAACGGTTGCTCCACTCCCTCCAACCAGTGACGCCACTCCTCCAAGGCAAGCTTCACAGCGAGAAGCTCCCGGTTACCCACATCGTAGTTTCTTTCAGCTGGAGAAAGACGACAAGAGTAGAAGGCGCAGGGATGGAGCTACGCTGGGACAGGATGGCGCCCACCCCCACACCTCCACCTCCACAACGAACTGACGGGAAGTGTCAGGTTGAGAGAGAATCGGGGCGTTGGTGAATCGGCTCTTCAAATCTAGAAATGCTCGGTCTGCCTCAGGAGACCAACAGAACTTTCTGGTGCAAGACGTCAGTACAGTTAAAGGGGCGGCCACCCGGCTGTAATCACGGATAAACCTCCGATAAAAATTTGCAAACCCCGGGAATCTCTGGAGCTGCAATCTCGTACCGGGCTGGACCCAATCCCGAACCGCCCGAACCTTCTCTTGGTCCATCTTGATCTCTCCCCTGGAGATGATGTACCCGAGGAAGGACGTCGTGTGGGCATGAAAATCGCACTTCTCAGCCTTCACGAACAGACGGTTCTCCAATAACCGCTGCAGGACCTGCTTGACATGCTGAACGTGGCTAGAAAGCTCCTTCGAGAAGATGAGGATATCATCCAGGTAAACGAACACAAAAAAAACAATCATATCTCTCAGAACGTCATTCACCATACTTTGGAACACAGCAGGAGCGTTGGTCAGTCCAAACGGCATCACCTGGTACTCGAAATGTCCCATCGGAGTATTGAACCCAGTCAACCACTCGTCCCCCTCTTTGATCCGAACCAAATGATAAGCATTACGTAAATCAAGCTTCGTAAAAACCGTAGCACCCTGTAAAGAATCGAAAGCCGAGCTCATCAAGGGCAGGGGATACTTGTTCTTGACCGTAATATCATTCAAACCCCGATAATCAATACACGGTCGACGAGAGCCATCCTTCTTGCTCACAAAAAAAAATCCTGCTCCCAGAGGTGATGACGAGGGCCGAATGAGACTTGCAGCTAGAGACTCCTTGATGTAGGTCTCCAAGGCCTCACGTTCAGGTCGAGAGATACTGTATAACCGTCCCTTGGGAAAGGCGGCTCCAGGAAACAGATTAATCGCACAGTCATAAGGTCGGTGGGGAGGACGGGACTGAGCCTTCTGTTTACTGAATACTTCACCCAACTCGTGATATGTTTCTGGAACCAGGGACAAATCAGGAGGAGCAGAGTCACTGACCTGACTGGAAACGGCAGGAGAACAGGCAGTCCTAAGACAGTTAGCATGACAATCAATGCTCCAACTAGTTACCTTACCCGTCACCCAATCAAACGAGGGATTGTGTTCCTTCAGCCAGGGGTAACCAAGAACCAGAGGAACATGGGGCGAGGACAGAATGAAGAAGGAGATAAACTCTGAATGATTCCCCGACAACAACATCTTAACCGGTTCAGTCCTCATAGTGATCCGTGCCAGACTACTGCCGTTCAGAGTGGTTGCTTCAATGGCTTCCGGCAATTGCTCCTTGGAAAGCCCCAGCTGTTCCACCAAGTCGGCATCAATAAAGCTGCCATCGGCACCTGAATCGATAAAAGCGTTCATCTCTAAGCTCTGATCCTTATTCATAAGGGTCGCAGGAAAACGGGGTCTGACAGGATTCTTGAGAGGTTGAATCTGGCTCGCTAAAATTCCTCCCAAAACTTGCGAGCCGGGCAGTTTAACGAGCGCTGTGGACAAGCGGAGATGTAATGTCCTGAGCTACCACAGTAGAGACAGCTGTTGGTCTCACGTCTACGTTGGCGCTCCTCCTTAGTTAGCCCGTGTCGCCCCACTTGCATTGGTTCAGGATCTGGTGGCAAGACCCCTCCACTAATCCCGTGTGGGGAATAACGATCAATACGTTCTGGTTCACTTCCTGAACCGAATGGTAACCGAGTTGCTGATTGATTTGATGGGCCCCACTGCTTCTCCCTCCTTCTCTCTCGGACTCTATTATCTACCCGAATAGATAAAGTGACCAAGCTGTCTAGGTCACTAGGCTCTGGATAGGATATCAGCTCGTCCTTGAGTTGCTCCGACAACCCCTGGTAAAAAGCCGCTTGTAGTGACTCCTCATTCCAACCACTCTCCACAGACAATGTCCTGAACTCGATCATAAAGTCTGCCACACTGCGAGCTCCTTGGCGAAGAGTGAACAAACGTTTAGCTGCGTCCTTACCTCGGACTGGATGGTCAAAAAGCCTTCTCATCTCTCCCGTGAATTCCTGGTATGAAGCCATGCAGGTCCCCTGTCGTTCCCAAACGGCTGAAGCCCATTCCAGAGCTCTTCCACGCAGCAGTTCAATAACAAAGGCTATCCTAGCCTTGTCAGTGGCGTAAGAATGGGGCTGCAGATCAAACACTAACCCACACTGCATAAGAAACGAACGGCATCTTCCCAAATCCCCTTCATATTTATCAGGCGTCGGTACTTTGGGTTCACGGAAGGAAACCGCATCAGACACGGCAGGTGAGATGGGTGAAACAGGTGGTGAATGAATCGCCAGCAAACTGAGCTGATCCTGGATTTGTGTCAAGCTAGCAGATAAGTTCTGGATTGCAACCACTATCTCCTGTAGCGCCGTCTTGTGTTGTCCCAATGTCTTCCCCTGCTGGGTAATGGCATGGCAAACAGAATCCAGGTCCGCTGGGTTCATTCTTGGCCGGATCGTTCTGTCACGTTTCTTCAAAATCAAACCCAGAAGCAGACCAGGACAAGGAGAGTAGGAAGAAGGTGAGTATTTATTTACAAGTGAATGTGAATGGGTAGATATATCCAGGTGGCGTAGCGGGTAGCGGTGGTGAGTTGATGGGAGTAAATAGGTGGATCCAATGGGGAAGCGGAATCCTCCGACGATCAGGCGGAAATGGGGTAAATGATCCGGGTGAGTAACTGAAGACAGAACAAACGGAGGTAAGTTCAAGGCAAGCAATACGTAACAAACAGCAAAACAAATTCTATCCAACTTGAGGCTGATACTCTGGCACAACATACTGTTCATGGCTAACGATCCGGCAGGGAATGGATGTCAGGTCCGGGCTTATGAAGAGGAGAGATGATGATCAGGACCAGGTGTGCAGATAGCTGATGGGATACAGGTGCGGGTAATCAGAAACCCCAACTGGCTACATTGCCCGGAAACCAGACAGGGTGCGTTCCAGGACGCCGGAAAAAACTCTCCAGGACAGAACATAGGCAAAAAACAGACTCAGGAAACGGGATTCGTGACACCTATACCGAATGGCAACAATGGCTGACACTTAAATAACGTGACATAAAATGATATTATTCCAAGGTGGCGTAGCAGTCAGACGTCTTTGTCCTGTCGTGTCCCTTGTATACAGTGGGGCAAAAAAGTATTTAGTCAGCCACCAATTGTGCAAGTTCTCCCACTTAAAAAGATGAGAGAGGCCTGTAATTTTCATCATAGGTACACTTCAACTATGACAGACAATGAGAAAACAAAATCCAGAAAATCACATAGTAGGATTTTTAATGAATTTATTTGCAAATTATGGTGGAAAATAAGTATTTGGTCAATAACAAAAGTTTATCTCAATACTTTGTTATATACCTTTTGTTGGCAATGACAGAGGTCAAACGTTTTCTGTAAGTCTTCACAAGGTTATCACACACTGTTGCTGGTATTTTGGCCCATTCCTCCATGCAGATCTCCTCTATAGTAGTGATGTTTTGGGGCTGTTGCTGGGCAACACGGACTTTCAACTCCCTCCAAAGATTTTCTATGGGGTTGAGATCTGGAGACTGGCTAGGCCACTCCAGGACCTTGAAATGTTTCTTACGAAGCCACTCCTTCGTTGCCCGGGTGGTGTGTTTGGGATCATTGTCATGCTGAAAGACCCAGCCATGTTTCATCTTCAATGCCCTTGCTGATGGAAGGAGGTTTTCACTCAAAATCTCACGATACATGGCCCCATTCATTCTTTCCTTTACACGGATCAGTCGTCCTGGTCCCTTTGCAGAAAAACAGCCCCAAAGCATGATGTTTCCACCCCCATGCTTCACAGTAGGTATGGTGTTCTTTGGATGCAACTCAGCATTCTTTGTCCTCCATACACGACGAGTTGAGTTTTTACCAATTAGTTATATTTTGGTTTCATCTGACCATATGACATTCTCCCAATCATCTTCTTGATCATCCAAATGCTCTCTAGCAAACTTCAGACGGGCCTGGACATGTACTGGCTTAAGCAGGGGGACACGTCTGGCACTGCAGGATTTGAGTCCCTGGCGGCGTAGTGTGTTACTGATGGTAGGCTTTGTTACTTTGGTCCCAGCTCTCTGCAGGTAATTCACTAGGTTCCCCCCGTGTGGTTCTGGGATTTTTGCTCACCGTTCTTGTGATCATTTTGACCCCACGGGTGAGATCTGGCGTGGAGCCCCAGATCGAGGGAGATTATCAGTGGTCTTGTATGTCTTCCATTTCCTAATAATTGCTCCCACAGTTGATTACTTCAAACCAAGCTGCTTACCTATTGCAGATTCAGTCTTCCCAGCCTGGTGCAGGTCTACAATTTTGTTTCTGGTGTCCTTTGACAGCTCTTTGGTCTTGGCCATAGTGGAGTTTGGAGTGTGACTGTTTGAGGTTGTGGACAGGTGTCTTTTATACTGATAACAAGTTCAAACAGGTGCCATTAATACAGGTAACGAGTGGAGGACAGAGGAATCCTCTTAAAGAAGAAGTTTACAGGTCTGTGAGAGCCAGAAATCTTGCTTGTTTGTAGGTGACCAAATACTTATTTTCCACCATAATTTGCAAATAAATTCATAAAAAATCCTACAATGTGATTCTCTGGATTTTTTTTCGCATTTTGTCTGTCATAGTTGAAGTGTACCTATGATGAAAATTACAGGCCTCATCTTTTTAAGTGGGAGAACTTGCACAATTGGTGGCTGACTAAATACTTCTTTACCCCACCGTATATCTTTTTATATATTTCTATTCGCATATCTTTTAAAAATATTTTCCTAAACCTCAACTTCTAAATGCTCTCCTGCAACCCGCCTCACCCAAGGCGTGGATCTGATTTTTTCTAAAGTATTTCTATTTACTTCGGATCTGGAATCCCTCAACTGAAGCTAGCCAGCTAACTAGCTACCAGCTTTCAGTCAGCAAACCACTGCTAGCGGTCATCAGCTAACCTTTAGCTCGGAAAGCTCTCGCCAGTTCGTACAACGTGACTCAAACCAGAGCATAACGGACCTTTTCTTCTCTCCATATCCCCAGATTCCTAACGCAAACTCTGAACCTTTTCATCTGGAAACGGATATACCGTTTTAAAGGTAATATTGTTGTTAATCCCACCACAGTGTCCGATTTCAAATATGCTTTACAGCGAAAGCACCACAAACGATTATGTTAGGTCGCCACCAAGCCACAGAAAAACACTGCCATTTTTCCAGCCAAAGAGAGGATTCACAAAAGGCAGAAATAGAGATAAAATGAATCACTAAGTTTGATGATCTTCATCAGATGACACTCATAGGACTTCATGTTACACAATACATGTATGTTTTGTTTGATAAAGTTCATATTTATATAAAAAAAATCTCATTGGTGTGTTACGTTCAGTAGTTCTAAAATATGCGGTGATTGTGCAGAGAGCCACATCAATTTACAGAAATACTCATAATAAACATCGATAAAGATACGACTATTATACATGGAACTTTAGATAAACTTCTCCTTAATGCAACCGCTGTGTCAGATTTTTTAAAAACTTTACGGAGAAAGCAAACCATGCAATCATCTGAGTACAGCCTTTAGACAACAAAGCAGCCAAAAAGATACCCGCCATATTGGATGGTCAACATTACTCAGAAATAGCATTTTAAATATTCACTAACCTTTGATGATCTTCATCAGAATGCACTCCCAGGAATCTCAGTTCCACCATAAATGTTTGATTTGTTCGATAATGTCCATCAGTTATGTCCAAATATCTTCTTTTGTTAGGGCGTTTGGTAAACAAACCAATAAGCGTGTTCAGGTCTCGTCGAACGTCGGATGAAAAGTTTAAAAAAAAGTTCAGTTACAGCCCGTAGAAACATGTTAAACTAAGTATGGAATCAATCTTTAGGATGCTTTTAACATAAAACTTCATTAATGTTCCAACCGGGCATTTCCTTTGGCTGTACAAATGAAGTGGAACGTAGATACCTTTTACGTGAGTGCGCCAGACCGAGGCTGTGGCACTCTGCCAGACCACTCACTCAAAGAGCCCTTATGAGCCCCTTCTTTAGAATAGAATCATCAAAACAGGTTCTAAATACTGTTGACATCTAGTGGAAGGATTGGGAAGTGAAACATAACTAATATCACCCTGTATCTTCAATGGGGGCTGAGTTGAAAAACTACAAACCTCAGATTTCCCACTTCCTGGTTGGATTGTTTTCTCAGGTTTTTGCCTGCCATATGAGTTCTGTTATACTCACAGACATCATTCAAACAATTTTAGAAACTTCAGAGTGTTTTCTATCCAATACTACTAATAATTTGCATATATTAGCATCTGGGACATAGTAGGAGGCAGTTCACTCTGGGCACGCTATTCATCCAAATGTGAAAATGCTA
The DNA here is from genome assembly GCF_013265735.2 of Oncorhynchus mykiss. Lineage (NCBI taxonomy): Eukaryota > Metazoa > Chordata > Actinopteri > Salmoniformes > Salmonidae > Oncorhynchus > Oncorhynchus mykiss. The sequence goes on from NC_048584.1 coordinate 3,227,870, forward strand.
GCCCCTATCCCAAAAAGGTTAACATCATAGTTGGGTTGGCTGCTTTATTGGTTAATGCATCATATGAAAGAGGATAGATGTTGGGGTAATTGTAGTCTAAACATTTTGAAGGCATTAACGTGAAAGCATATACAGTGCTGGGTTACCTCAAGAGGATGCAACGTTGATTAGGGATACACACTTGCATATCAGGTGATGTCCCTATCAGGTGAAATGGCGGAGATGGGGAACAAAGTGAAAATGACATAACTTGGGAACAACTCTCGGAACCTGTGGCCAGAAAGGGGACGACTGGGCGAAAGCATGAGGAGGCTTTTTATGTCCTTCATTTTTGTGGAGTCCAGCAGAAAAGTATCCTGGAGGCATATAGTCAGGTGAAAAGAGGTTGGGAATTTTCATGTTCTCAGACTTTGGTTTTAATGCATCTCTACTTATGCATAACTTATCACATTGTTAATTCTGTTATGTTTTGTGTTTTTCGTTGCTTTCCAAGTCTTATGCTATCACTCTCTTAGGAACCAGGAGGAGAAAGTGGAGAAACTAAAAGAAGCTCAGCTGAAGTGAAGGAAGTCACCAGCTTCAGCTGGAATGTCATTCTGTCATTCTGCTAGGACCTACAAGGTGGTCCTAGCAACACAAACAGCCGCCCAGGTGGAAGGAAGCATCATGTGGTACCATCTAAATCACTGCACCAAAGCTCCAAGGGTGATTGAATGACCATTGAGCCTGGAGAGAACGGAAGGAAAGGATGCTGATACACCAGGCAGGAGTCCGGAGGGAATGGATGGAGAGGATGCTGATTCGCCAGGCAGGAGTCCGGTGGGAATGATTGGAGAGGATGCTGATACTCCAGGAAGGAGTCCGGAGGGAATGGAAGGAGAGGATGCTGATACACCAGACAGGAGTCCGGAGGGAACGGAAGGAGAGGACACTGATACACCAGGCAGGAGTCCGGAGGGAACGGAGGAGAGGATGCTGATACAACAGGCAGGAGTCCGGAGGGAACGGAAGGAGAGGATGCTGATACTCCAAGTAGGAGCCCAGAGGGAATGGAAGGAGAGGATGCTGATACACCAGGCAGGAGCCTGGAGGAATGGAAGAGAGGATGCTGATACTCCAGACAGGAGTCCGGAGGGAACGGAAGGAGAGGATGCTGATACTCCAGGTAGGAGTCCGGAGGGAATGGAAGGAGAGGATGCTGATACACCAGACAGGAGTCCGGAGGGAACGGAAGGAGAGGACACTGATACACCAGGCAGGAGTCCGGAGGGAACGGAGGAGAGGATGCTGATACTCCAAGTAGGAGCCCAGAGGGAATGGAAGGAGAGGATGCTGATACACCAGGCAGGAGCCTGGAGGAATGGAAGAGAGGATGCTGATACTCCAGACAGGAGTCCGGAGGGAACGGAAGGAGAGGATGCTGATACTCCAGGTAGGAGCCCGGAGGGAATGGAAGGACAGGATGCTGATTCTCCAGGTAGGAGCCCGGAGGGAATGGAAGGAGAGGATGCTGATACCCCAGGCAGGAGCCCGGAGGGAACGGTAGGAAAGGTTGCTGATACACCAGGCAGGAGCCTGGAGGAACGGAGGTGAGGATGTTGATACTCCAGGCAGGAGTCCGGAGGGAACGGAAGGAGAGGACGCTGATACACCAGGCAGGGCCTGGAGGAACGGAGGAGAGGATGCTGATACTCCAAGCAGGAGTCCGGAGGGAAGGGAAGGAGAGGATGCTGATACACCAGGCAGGAGCCCGGAGGGAATGGAAGGAGAGGATGCTGTTATCCCAGGCAGGAGTCCGGAGGGAATGGAAGGAGAGGATGCTGATACTCCAGGCAGGAGCCCAGAGGGAATGGAAGGAGTGTTTGCTGATACACCAGGCAGGAGCCTGGAGGAATGGAAGAGAGGATGCTGATACTCCAGACAGGAGTCCAGAGGGAACGGAAGGAGAGGATGCTGATACACCAGGCAGGAGTCCGGTGGGAACGAAAGGAGAGGATGCTGATACTCCAGGTAGGAGCCCGGAGGGAATGGAAGGAGAGGATGCTGATTCTCCAGGTAGGAGCCCGGAGGGAATGGAAGGAGAGGATGCTGATACCCCAGGCAGGAGCCCGGAGGGAACGGAAGGAGAGGATACTGATACTCCAGACAGGAGTCCAGAGGGAATGGTAGGAAAGGTTGCTGATACACCAGGCAGGAGCCTGGAGGAATGGAGGTGAGGATGTTGATACTCCAGGCAGGAGTCCGGAGGGAACGGAAGGAGAGGACGCTGATACACCAGGCAGGGCCTGGAGGAACGGAGGAGAGGATGCTGATACTCCGAGCAGGAGTCCGGAGGGAAGGGAAGGAGAGGATGCTGATACTCCGAGCAGGAGTCCGGAGGGAAGGGAAGGAGAGGATGCTGATACTCCAGGCAGGAGTCCGGAGGAAACAGAAGAAGAGAAGATCCACTGCGCAACTCCCAATAGTCAACAGATACACTAGCCTGAAGATCCGGAGAGTCCAGGGATGGGGAGGAGTGACATGCCTGTTGCTTCTGATGACACACCTACTCTGGCAGATACCACTGACAGAGGCACTGTCAAAGTGGATGGAGAAACATCGGCAGGAGGATGGGGAGGAGATTTCCCTACCATCGACTTCTCTGCCCTCACATGGTCTGTCTGACAGTGGAAATCAAAACAACTGAAGAGTGGTAAAATAGCCTTCACAGCAACAGCAGCAAACCTAGGAAACATGGTAATAGATCCACTTATAACTACAGAGTATGTCAGAAGTAGGGTAAGAAAACAAGTGTCTATTAAATCTCCTTTGGATAAAAGTAGGATTAGCATCCCCATTCCATCACAAATAATAATAATATCGGGTGCAGAAGTTCAGAGGTCCCTCTCAATTAGGAGAATCAGACCTCTACCAGAAATGGCACTCTGTGGATCATCATCAGACGTTGGGAGAAGCCATCTGGGACTTAAATGGATGTAAAATAAAAATAAACAAAGGAGAAGCTAATTGGCTGATTACCATGGACAAGTGTGTTCAAAAGGAAGGTGAAGAATATATAATAGAAATAATTAGCACTAAATGGTTTGAAGGGAATAATGTGTCTATTATCCAACTTGACCACAAACTAGAGCCTCTGACAAGACAGACAGAAGTAACGGCTGTAGTAAAGACAACAGCAGTAATAGATGTAATTAAAACAGCAGCAGTAACAACCCAGCTACCGCCCACTGCCATTAGAGATAGGTCAGAAACGTCAGTGCCAGTTTGGTACCTCCAAAACATTTGGAACACTCCAATCAATCCCAGTAGTTTACGCCAAGAAATGGTGACTGTAACCCCAATTGGTGATTCAACCCCAGAACAATCAAGGACAAAATAGTAAAGAAAGTAGCAAGTAATGAATGGTATGAATGGGCTCAATATACAGCGTGTAACGGCTGTTGGAAGGAGGTGAGGACCAAGGTGCAGCGTGGTACATGTTCATCCTTTATTAGTTGAACTGAACACTGAATAGCAAAACAGCAATGAGAACAACCGAAACAGTTCTGTCTGGTGCAGACACAAAAACAGAAAGCAACTACCCACAAAAACCCAGTGGGAAAAGCTACCTAAGTATGGTTCTCAATCAGAGACAACGAAGACAGCTGCCTCTGATTGAGAACCACACCCGGCCAAACAACAAAGAAATACAAACCATTGAAATTGAACATAGAATGCCCACCCTAGTCACACCCTGGCCTAACCAAAATAGAGAATAAAAGCCTCTCTATGGCCAGGTCATGACAGACTCACCAGGCTGGAGAGACCTATTGGAGGCCTGGTCCGTGGAGGAGGCACAGGATAGACCGGGCCGTGGAAGCGCACTGGAGGTCTCGAACTAAGGGCCTGCACAACCTGGCCTGGCTGGATGGTGACTTTAGCCCAGCACGTGCGGGGCGCAGGCACAGGACGCACTGGGCTGTGCAGACGCACTGGAGACACAGTGAGCAGAGCCGACGCAGGATATCCTGGCCCGAGGAGATGTACTGGAGGTCTGGAGAGCAGGGCTGGCACCATCTGCCCTGGCTGGATCCTCACCCTAGCCCGGCAGATGCGGGAGCTGGAATGTAGAGCACCGGGCTCAGAGCATGTATTGGAGATCTGTAGCGCCAAGCTAGCACAGGACGTGCATGGCTGGGGAGGCGCACAGGAGGCCAGGTGCGTGGGGCTGGCACAGTCTTCATCAGACGGCTAACACGCACCTCAGGACGAGTATGGAGAGCTGACTCAGGTGACATCAAATCGCGGACACTCTTCCTCAGGCGGATGTAGTGCCTCATGCACCAACACAGGAGCTCTCTCATCGCTCTCTCCTCCAATCTCCCCATCAACTCCTTCACAGTCTCGGCTTCGCTTCCTTCGCTCACCTCCAATTTCACCCCATAGCCCGGGGCCTGACCAGTCCCATGATCGCCACGTAAGCACGGGGAGTTGGCTCAGGTCACCAACCTGACTCTGCCACACTCCCCGTGTGCCCCTCCACCATTTTTTTTTTTGGGGGGGGGGGGGGGGGGGGCTGCCTCTCGGGCTTCCTTGCCAGCTGTGTTCCCTCGTCATGTTGCCGCTCAGCCTTAGCTGCCTCCAGTTCCTCCTGTGGACGGCGATTCTCCCCCGCCTGCCTCCAGGGTCCCTTCCCGTCCAGGATCTCCTCCCATGTCCAGGAGTCCATTACACCACGCTGCTTGGTCCTTTGGTGGTGGGTAGTTCTGTACGCTAAATAGGGAAGAAAATCAAGCACATACTGTACAAAATAGGAACAGGTGTAACAAATGAGACAAAACTAACCGAAAAGAAAAAGGGATCAGTGGCGGCTAGTAGGCCGGTGACGACGACCGCCGAGCACCACTCGAACAGGCGGGGGAGCCAACTTCGGCGGGAGTCGTGACCCAGCGTCTAAATTAAGATTGACAAATTGCTTATTGTGTGCACCCTCTCCACTAAAATAGTTAGTGGGTGGTACCTAATCCTCATGATTATAGGGACTGTGCTGACTTTAATAAAAACTTTGTTATTGGAGGGAGTCAGAAAGGCCTTATTGTGCAGCTGAATGTTTGTCATATTTGGGAAATCCACACTTTCACAGATATTACAACCAAACAGACTGGGGAAAATGGTGTCAAGAGTTGGATGTACGGGTGGAAGCACAGAGGTTAGAGACCCCATATAAATATTGAATAGATTATGAACAACCATATGAATGTTTTAACAGCACAAAAGGACAGCATGAGAAGTTTAGAGGCACATGTGAGACCACATGACACTTAACTAATAACACCAGTTGGAATGCAGACACACCAAAAAGGGCTGCGTATCAAGCAGCTGGGAGTTGGGTGGGAACAGTAATTACTCCTGATAGTTCAATCAAACTCTAGCACTACCATTAATTGAACTATATGAAGGACAGACAGTGGTAGTGGCAGATTTATTCTGGATAAGGGCGACATTACCAAAAGGTAATGGACAGGCCTTTGTGCAAGGGTTAGGTTGATTCAAAAGATAACTATCATTAAATGTAATCCCAGTGATGCTAAGCCACAAAGTACAAAACATTGAGAAAGGAGAGAATATAAGTCTGACCCCAAGGTCTATTTAGATGCCCCCAGGGAATACAAAGCAAGAGATGAGTTAAGTCAGGATTTGAATCAACATTTCTTTGGATAACACCAAACAAAAACCTAGAATGGATAAATGACATTTACTATAACCAACAATGATTAATTAACTATACAGACTCTTTGGGAGAACAAGTACAGGCCACTAGCAAAATGACATGGCCGAACAGGCAAGCTTTAAATTGGCTCTTGGCAGAGAAAGGTGGGGTTTGTGTTATGTTTGGAGATGAATGCTGAACCTTCATCCCCAATAACACTGCACCAGATGGTTCATTTACTAAAGCAATGACCAAGCTGAAAGGACTACGACATGAAGTAAAGGACAATGCTGGACATGATTCCCATGCCTGGGACTGGTTGGACTCAATCCTGGGAAAATGGGGTGCAATGTTTACAAAAATGGTAATCATGATAGGTATAGCACTAGTGGTGATGGGTGTTGTATTCTGTTATGTTTTACCTTTACTGAAATCTCTCCTCATCCAAACCACAGTAAAACAGATGTCTGTAAAAACTGTCATTACAAACCCATTTGTGGAGGTGTACCCTGTTTTTGGAGCTCCTGGACAATACACTGACTGAAGTGGAAAACCATGCAATACTAAAAAGGTGGACCGTTGGACTGTCCATTTGGAAATCCTGAATGCCTATGGGGTGTAGCTCCAGGGGCAGGATGGGGTTGTCGTACCTATCAAGAACGACCTCAATTGTTATAGAATGTAATAGATGTTGAACTTCCTGACATATATCCAGTTCTGTCGAGGATAATGAGGATCCTGATCCTGATCACAGCTGTTAACCAATGTAAGTGGTGCTCAAAAGACTGAACAGAAGGGGATGGACATTATCATCACATTGAACCTTTGTACATTGTATCAAAGGGGTGATTGCCCATTGTGTTGTGATAAAGAGTATGTTTAGTAAATAAAGTTAGTAAATTAAGTTAGACCTTCTGTTAATATGTTCTCCTAGACATGTGACATAGGGTTTTCCGGTTACAACAGTCCATGGATCATGCCCTTATTCCTTTTAACAGGTCTTTTCATTACAGACCCGAATAGTGGTTAGAGAGCTGTCTGTGTGGGAGGGCCATATGTTTAGGTGTCATATTAAGAACAACATTATAAGGGTTGATGACGTTTGGTTTAGTATTTTTTATGTTTTTATTGTTTTTATTTTATTTTACATAACTAAAACTCTCGGGCAAGGCTGAGAAATGCATGCATTTGCTTCTACACTGTATGTTAAATGATAAATGGCTTGAGGAGGGATATTATACTTCTTTATAGCTATGGGAGGAGGTTTGTTTGGTCCTACCTCCTCTTGTACGAATGAGAAAGGGGGGGCTGAGGTGCTTCCTTTCTTACTTGTACTGGGGTAAATTATAAGGTATGGGGCTTTTTAGCCCGAGAGGAGGGATATATTGAGAATTGTCCAGACCATGTGTGTTAATTATTAAATGTAGAAGAGCTATTAAGATGGGTGCACTCTGTATGTGCTCGGTCATTAGAAACCATTAGACATGCACCTGTCTGGGGTGTGGACACGACTGGTTATTCCTGTAACTGTGTTATGGCCTACTATGTACTGTTGCTGTGGTCACACCTCTTGGTTTTTTGTCAGAACATGGGTGTTTCTTTCAGAGGAGTTAGCAGGATGACATGTCTGGTTATTTATGTAAAGTACCTAAGACTGTTGCTTGGGTCCTACATTTATGCACCTGTCTTAGTAGAAAACATGTCTGTCTATTTGAACAGTCTCTGTGGCTCTACGGGTTCCATGCCCTAATATGAAACCAAACTAAAATTAGTGTGAGGCAATAAGACAATGGTGGCTAAATGCCAGAGGGGATGAGTCATTAAGAGGAGTTACTATGGGTATGACGTAAGGAGGAACAATGTATAAGAAGTCTGTGCCCTGATTGGAAAGGGAGTTACTTCCTGAATTATCCTGACATTTGTTATATTGATTAATAAAAGTCTATTTGAACACACATGCTCCGCTATTTGAGAATTATTATTGACTGAATATTTCCACGACACCAGCAGCAGACTATGATCGATAATGTCAAAAGCTGCACTTGAGTCTAACAATCTTTTTACCCCACAATCTTTTTATCATCAATTTCTCTCAGCCAATCATCAGTAATTTGTGTAAGTGCTGTGCTTGTTGAATGTCCTACTCTATAAGAACGCTGAAAGTTTGTTGTCAATTTGTTTACTGTGAAATAGCATTGTATCTGGTCAAACACAATTTTTTCCAGAAGTTTACTAAGGGTTGGTAACAGGCTGATTGGTCAGCCATTTGAGCCGGTAAAGGGGCCTTAACTATTCTTAGGTAGCGGAATGACTTTTGTTTCCTTCCAGGCCTGAGGGTACACACATTCTAGTAGGCTTAAATTGAAGATATGGCAAATAGGAGTGGCAATATCTTCCGCTATTATCCTCAGTAATATTCCATCTAAGTTGTCAGACCCCGGTGGCTTGTCATTGTTGATAGACAACAATAATTTGTTCACCTCTTTCCCACTAACTTTAGGATTTTAAAATTACAATGCTTGTCTTTCATAATTTGGTCCGATATACTTGGATGTGGTGTCAGCATTTGTTGCTGGCATGTAATTTCTAAAGTTTGCTAATCTTGCCAATGAAAAAATCATTAAAGTAGTTGAAAAAATCAGTTGGTTTTGTGATGAATGAGCCATCTGATTCAATGAATGATGGAGCTGAGTTTGCCCTTTTTCCCAGAACTTAATTTAAGGTGCTCCATAGCTTTTACATGCATTCTTTATTTAACTTATCTTTGTTTCATAGTCTAGCTTCTTATTATTTTTATTCAGCTTAGTCAGATGATTTCTCAATTTGCAATACGTTTGCCAATCGGTTGAGCAGTCAGACTTATTTGCCATTCATTTTGCCTCATCCCTCTCAACCATACACATTTTCAATTCCAGTTTTTACAGTCAATTTATTAATGGGTGCATGCTTATTAGCAACTGGAATAAGCAACGTAATAAATGTGTCAAGTCCAGTGTCTGTTTGCTCCTCACTACACACCACAGACCAACAGATATTGTTACATATTGTTTACATCAGTACTAGTCTGAGATTGTTAGAGATATGACTGTGTTTCATCAATGATTGAATCCAGGACTTTTTTATTCTCTTTGCAAGTAGCAATGCTAATATCTTATAGTCATTACTAAGAAGATAAATTGGACGTCAGTTATCAATGAGAAGCATTTATTTTTTAGGCTTAGGGATCAGTGTTATTAATCCCTGATTCATTGTAGACGGGAGAACAATGTTTTTAATTCTGTCTAAAAATACCACAAGTAGGAAGGGAGCAACTTATTCAGGAAATAACTTGCAAAATTCTGACATAATTCCATCAATACCTGGGTATTTATTGTTCTTTAGATGTTTGATACTCAATAATCACTGCAGAGATGATGGGTTCATTACACATGTGTAGGTATTTGCTCTTTATTAAAAAAACAACAGGACCGACAGACGTTCTTATTTTCTCCATTCACCCACCGGGTCAGACACTGGGCACCACCCACACCAGGAATTATCTTCAGTTATTCAACCTGAACACATGTCGTCAACCCTGAGATGACTCCTTTGACATGTGCAGTTGTGGAAAAAAAGTACCCAATTGTCATACTTGAGGAAATGTAAAGATACCGTAATAGAAAATGACTCAAGTAAAAGTTAGTCACCCACTAAATTAAAAGTCCAAATGTAATTGGTTTTGAAAATACTTAAGTATCAAAAGTACAATTAATTTCAAATTCTTTGTATTAAAGCAAACCAGACAACATACATCTATTTTATTTTTTTAAAACATTTACAAATAGCCAGGGGGCACACTCCAACACTCAGACATAATTTACAAACAAAGCATTTGTGTTTAGTCAGTCTGCCAGATCAGCTGCAGTAGGGATGACCAGGGATTTTGTGTAAATACATGAATTCCTGTCCTGCGAAGCATTCAAAATGTAACTAGTACTTTTGGGTGCCAGGGAAAATGTATGGAGTAGAAAGTACATTATTTTCTTAAGGAATGTAGTGGAGTAAAAGTTGTCAAAAATATAAATAGTAAAGTCAAATACAGATGCACCAAAAAACTACTTAAGTAGTACTTTCAAGTATTTTTACACCACAGGACGGGTACTGTCTTCCGAAGTTCAAAACACAACTTCTGTTGTCCGGATTATTTTGCCCAATGCCATCTTCATGAATACAGTTCATCAAAATAAGACCACTCCTGGTCACTCTGATAGACTCCACTTTTCCAAGCGCATACTTCACCATTTGACACCTCAAACGGGTTTCCCACATATGCATTCTTACTCAACAAACGCATCGCAACAAGAAGCGATTCATTATCATTTATACACGTATCCTCCAATCCAATTTTAGACTATGTCCTTTTAGTTCCAGTTTTAGATACTTCTGTAGTCGATTCACAACATTCGTCTTCACCAAATTCACCCGACGCGCTGCTTAATTTGAACTCAGCATCCACTTCCGCCATCTTCCCGTTCAAACCAATCTAGCAAGGATCTTTCCTGCAGTGGCCATGTTTGTTGATGTGTCACCAAAGATGGTGCATTAATGAAGATAGGACCTTCACGTGGTCAATAGCTCCCTCAGGACTTTTACGATTGTCAGTTCCGGGTTGGTCTACTTAGTTAATTGACTTTCATTCAACCAGAAAAAAAACTGGGGAAAAAAGCGAGAGGGGTGTCTCGTTTTCTTTTCCGTCTCTGGTGTTACTGTCACCTCAGCGACTTGTTGGGGGTAACCAGCTGAGCTGGATCAGCTGTCAAGGAAAGTGTCGATTTTTTTGAAACATCGGAACCTTACAAAATGGATATGTCATATAAGGTGGGTATTTGCAATGCAAACTATCAATTTATCGTATTTTCTGTCTAGTTAACAGAAGACATTTTAGTGGTAGCTAACGCGTTGGTTAGCTAGCTATCGTTAGCTAGCTAGCTAACGTAAGCTAACTTGCTAGATGTGTTTATCTAGCTATTTCTATTGGTCGTTGTATCATTACTAGATAGAAAATGACTTCAACATCAATATATATGGCATTCAATATGACTTGCGCTAGCCAGAATACCAGCTATGCATCATATTATCACATTCAAAACAACTGGGAACTCGGAAAAAAATTAGCTCCGACTAGGAAGAATGTTTTGAACGTTAACCCAACTCGGGACAGTTTGTAGAGCCCCGACTAGGACAAATCTTTTGAACGTTAACCCAACTCGGGCCAGTTTGTAGAGCTCCGACGCCATGATTTTGTATGTTCCGAGTTCCCAGGTGGTCTAAACGCGGCATATGAGCTAGCTGACGAAAGCTGTCTAGCCACCTGCTTGTATACAAACTTAGGTTGTACTTGTTACATAGGGTATGTAGCTAAGTTAGGTTATTGACTTTTGACACAGGCAGAGTCATTACCAGAATCCTAGTTATATGGCACTCGTGCCATCTTAAATTACCACTGCCCCCATCATTTTCTAAAGGACCTCCAGTCGTGGGGTATTCTAACAAAATACTTTAGTTATGTTTGAATACTCACACTACCACACTATTTGTGACGTAAATTGAGTATATAGTATGCGTATTGGTCATAGTATGGGTATAGGTAGTATACCAAAAGTTCCCGGATGTCGTACTAAATTCGCCAAAATACGAAGTATATCAGCAGTGGACACTTTCCGTGCTTTTAGGGCCCATAATGCAGTTCTTCCGGAAATGGGCGGGGCTTCACAACGTTTTCAGATTTGAAGGAAACGAAGGACAATATGCAGCGGAAGTACAACAAGAGGGGATACAAATTCATTGCTTTAACCTATTATACGAAATGTTAAGAAAATGTTGAGCAATGTAATAAATGAATGACTTTAACAATAAGTTACCTTATATTATATTGGCTGACAATTTGTTAGCTACCCTGTCCTTACGAACAACATAGCGTGTCATTACAGCAGTATGTACCGGTATGTTGTTTGCTAAATTTAGTTGGCTACTTAAACATCAAACTTGCCAGTATATTAACTATAGGCTAACTAACTACCCAATGTTTATTGACTTAATTATTCCTGTCATTCTTAGCTGGACATTGAGGTGCTTTTGTAAATTCGCTCTGGCTATCTACTCCGATTTCAGCTCACTTTCGTCTGAGTGTACCAGAGCGCAGAATAATGAATTTACGAGTGCTCAACACCCTTTGAATGTGACCGGTGTCAGTAAAATGGTCAGAGTGAGGTGTTCTCTCATTTGTCTGGAAATAGCTAGCAAGCTAGCCAGCGTTAGCCAGTTAGCTTTGGTGTGTTACAGCAGTTGTGAGGTCAGAACACTCAGATCAACCCTACTCTTCGGCCAGAGCATCCAGTGAATAGCTCTGAGAGTGAAACGCTCTGAAATTACAAACGACAATCTGACAACGCTCTGAATTTACGAGCGTACTCTGGCACTCCCAATTGAATTTAAGAACACACCCGAAGTCGTAAAATTTCTAACTAGTAATTTGTTAAGCTAGCAAGAGGTTCCATATCAACAGAATCAACTTCCGATAAACAGGCGAAGAGAGAGTGCGTGCAACTGAAAGCATACTGTTCGTTTATAGTATACTAAAATTAACTAATAGTATGTAGCATATACTCATTAAGTATGTAGTATACAGTATGTTAGTATGGGTATTCGAACACAGCTACAAATTCATTGCTTTAACTAATTATGACAAATGTTAAGAAAATGTTGAGCAATGTAATAAAGTAACAACTTTTCAAATAAGTTACCTTACACGTTATGTTGGCTGACAATTTGATACCTATGCTATCCTTACGAACCACATAGCATCACAGCAGCATGTATGTTAGCCAATTACCTAACGTTAGTTGGCTTCTAATACATCTAACTTGCCAGGCAGTATATTAACTATAATCTAACTATCCAATGTTTCTTGTTTTGATTACTCACGTCATTCTTAGCTAAGTGGTATAGTCATTGTGCGTTCTCACTGGACATTGTTAATTCTGGTTATCTTCTCTGATTTCAGTGCACGTTTGTCTGAGTGTGCCAGAACGCAGAATAACTGATGAATTTACGAACGTTCAACACCCATTGAATGTGACCGGTGTCAGTAAACATTGTCAATAAAGCGTAATTAAATTGTTCCCAGCAGCACAGTTAAAGTCAACAACGCTCTGGATATCATGAAAACAGCCTAACCAGCTCTACTAGGGCGAGTAAAATGGTCAGAGTGAGGTGTTGTCTCATTTTTGTCTGGAAATAGCAAGCAAGCTAACCAACATTAGCCAGTTTAGCTTAGGTGCTTGACTGATCAACCATGCTCCTCGCCCAGAGCATCCAGTGACGAGCACCGAGAGCGAGCAAAACACTCTGAATTTGCGAACGGACAACCTGACAACACTCTGGCACTCCAGATTGACCTTACGAACATATCTGAAATTGTAAAATGTCTAGCTAGCCTTTTGTTATGCTAATAAGCTAGCACGAGGTTGCATAGCAACATCATCAACTTCTGGTCGACAGGTGAAGTGTTAGTACATGCAACTGAAAGGATACCATTTGTTTAAAGTATACTACAATGAACTAATAGTATATCATATGTAGTACATACTCATTAAGTATGTAGTATACAGTATGGGTATTCGAACACAGCTTTTGTCTTGGGGAAACAGGTAGCCTAGCTTTGTGACATAACATCTGGAGTCAGTGGGGCGTTCGATTGGATCACTTATGACAAAGTGGATGACCAGCCTTTCAAAGTGTTGCATTATGGGCAAAAACAATTCCGACATGTCGACTGCATGGGTGATTCTCATGAAACCAGTTTTAACTATGGCAGTACCAAATTGAGTAAGAAATGAGCACAAGTTCATTTAATTTCTTCACTTATATTTCTTCAGAATGAGAACCTTATTCTCAAACACCCCCTTTAAAACACTTAACCTTCCCTTTCCAAAAAACTAAAATTGGGAAAAACCTTGAGAACAATTACCTCACCAACATGGAGGAATGAATGGGCTTTAGTCATGTGGTCAATTGTTTGCTGGTTCATAATGGCAGTCTCCTATTATTTGCAGATTGAGCTAAGGGCCTTTCATTACTGAAAAACACATTTCTAATTTCCACATTTTTAGGTCAGCTTCGGTAATGATAATAAGCTAATTCTAAGGTATAGTTGCTGGTAACTTTAATTATTTACTAGGACCAATGCTTACAACTATTGTATCGATTATTATTATATATTTTTTGAAAAACAATTGGAATGATTAAGTTAGGGTTTATAGAAATATGAGTTTTATAAACCCTGTTTAATTTACTTAAAGAATCAATCTGGAGTTTTTTCAGTAAAGAGCATCCTCCACTTAAAGGTGTATTTTCCACATTTTGACATGTGTACCTGTTTTAGCCCTTACCTATACTGTTGTTTGATATCCCAAGAAAGTTTTCGGTCAATATCCCACATATTTAGATACTTTATAGGCATATCATGTTACGCCATTTGCCCATAGGATCCCATTAGATGTGGAAATACATCTACAGTGCCTTGCGAAAGTATTCGGCCCCCTTGAACTTTGCGACCTTTTGCCACATTTCAGGCTTCAAACGTAAAGATATAAAACTGTATTTTTTTGTGAAGAATCAACAACAAGTGGGACACAATCATGAAGTGGAACGACATTTATTGGATATTTCAAACTTTTTTAACAAATCAAAAACTGAAAAATTGGGCGTGCAAAATTATTCAGCCCCCTTAAGTTAATACTTTGTAGCGCCACCTTTTGCTGCGATTACAGCTGTAAGTCGCTTGGGGTATGTCTCTATCAGTTTTGCACATCGAGAGACTGACATTTTTTCCTATTCCTCCTTGCAAAACAGCTCGAGCTCAGTGAGGTTGGATGGAGAGCATTTGTGAACAGCAGTTTTCAGTTCTTTCCACAGATTCTCGATTGGATTCAGGTCTGGACTTTGACTTGGCCATTCTAACACCTGGATATGTTTATTTTTGAACCATTCCATTGTAGATTTTGCTTTATGTTTTGGATCATTGTCTTGTTGGAAGACAAATCTCCGTCCCAGTCTCAGGTCTTTTGCAGACTCCATCAGGTTTTCTTCTAGAATGGTCCTGTATTTGGCTCCATCCATCTTCCCATCAATTTTAACCATCTTCCCTGTCCCTGCTGAAGAAAAGCAGGCCCAAACCATGATGCTGCCACCACCATGTTTGACAGTGGGGATGGTGTGTTCAGGGTGATGAGCTGTGTTGCTTTTACGCCAAACATAACGTTTTGCATTGTTGCCAAAAAGTTCAATTTTGGTTTCATCTGACCAGAGCACCTTCTTCCACATGTTTGGTGTGTCTCCCAGGTGGCTTGTGGCAAACTTTAAACAACACTTTTTATGGATATCTTTAAGAAATGGCTTTCTTCTTGCCACTCTTCCATAAAGGCCAGATTTGTGCAATATACAACTGATTGTTGTCCTATGGACAGAGTCTCCCACCTCAGCTGTAGATCTCTGCAGTTCATCCAGAGTGATCATGGGCCTCTTGGCTGCATCTCTGATCAGTCTTCTCCTTGTATGAGCTGAAAGTTTAGAGGGACGGCCAGGTCTTGGTAGATTTGCAGTGGTCTGATACTCCTTCCATTTCAATATTATCGCTTTCATAGTGCTCCTTGGGATGTTTAAAGCTTGGGAAATCTTTTTGTATCCAAATCCAGCTTTAAACTTCTTCACAACAGTATCTCGGACCTGCCTGGTGTGTTCCTTGTTCTTCATGATGCTCTCTGCGCTTTTAACGGACCTCCTGAGACTATCACAGTGCAGGTGCATTTATACGGAGATTTGATTACACACAGGTGGATTGTATTTATCATCATTAGTCATTTAGGTCAACATTGGATCATTCAGAGATCCTCACTGAACTTCTGGAGAGAGTTTGCTGCACTGAAAGTAAAGGGGCTGAATAATTTTGCACGCCCAATTTTTCAGTTTTTGATTTGTTAAAAAAGTTTGAAATATCCAATAAATGTCGTTACACTTCATGATTGTGTCCCACTTGTTGTTGATTCTTCACAAAAAAAATACAGTTTTATATCTTTATGTTTGAAGCCTGAAATGTGGCAAAAGGTCGCAAAGTTCAAGGGGGCCGAATACTTTCGCAAGGCACTGTACAATACCTTCGAACCACACATCTCTATCTCCTATCTATCTATCTATCTATCTATCTATCTATCTATCTATCTATCTATCTATCTATCTATCTATCTATCTATCTATCTATCTATCTATCTATCTATCTATCAATAAAAATGTGTGTGTATAATATATATATGTGTGTAACAACCTGTAAAGACCTTGGAGAAATTACTTAAGCATAAAGTTTTTATTTTGTACTTTTTAAGACCACTTTTTTGACTTTTGAAACTACATGCATGCAATTACAGTCAGGGGCATGACCCCACCACATTCTACAATTTGTGTGTCCCCCAGTTTTATCATTGGAATATGCTACAAAACAGGGCAACAGTGTGCTTTAGGACCACACGGACACCACTGAGTGGGCTGACAGGCTGTGTGAAGGCAAAGCTTCTGGAAGGCTGGCTGGACCAGCACAGGAGAGTTAAGCATATTTCAGTGTACACGTTGCGCTCTTTCACCGAGTTGTTTAAAAATAACATTCATTTTCTACTCTTTAGTTGACTGATACAGCTGGCAAGGTAACTGCTGTTTAACTTAACATACATTTTTTATAACGAGGGGTTAATCGCAGTGCTGAGCTAGGATTTTAACTGACATGTAATGTTAGCTATTGTTTCATTCCCTCTCTTGAGGTGAATGATTAAGCTAAGCTAGTGAGTAGCTACTAACGTAAACTCACTCACTTTTGTACATCGCCTTGGTCCGTACAATTGACCTTATTTTAGTGCCCCAAAAACGTAATACTTTCAGATCAACTGTAATGTCAATACCATTGTAAAGCACATTTTCTCCCCTTTCCAACAAAATTAATGAGATGACCTCCACGCTGCCCGTTTCTGCATAATTCAAGAAGGCAATGAGCTCCTTCGGGTTTAAAAAAAAATGGCGGGTGGGGAAGCGAAACTATGCGTGATAGTGAGAAGGAGAGATCTTGTGTGGGAAAATGGCTTTTTTCACTCGATCTGTCCAACTTATCACCTTATCGCCTCTAAAATGTAAATAAAACACTATAAAGAGTTTACATAATGTGTCATTACACACCTATTTGAAGGTTTATGTCGAATTTGAATCGGGTTTTTAGGGCGGTGCTAAAGTGATCTTAGAAGTAAACAACGGCTTTGAGAATGATGATCGCATGCAATGATGACGCAAAAAAGGACTAGGTATCCCCCCTTACCCCCGTCACTGTCCATTTATTGTTTTTAAAGGATGTTAGAAGTGCTACACCCGGTGGAGAGAGATTTGTAAGACAGAAATAGTTGCTTTATGTGTGCTGTACGTTACGGCATGACACATCACGGTGTAACAGAGGGTCCATTTTTTTCTACTTTTCTCCAATACTATAGAGCCATTACCATGTCGATCAACGCTTGAATAGAAACTTAGTTCACACCCCAGATTTTGAAGTCAACACAGTCGCTACAGTCCCATTCGTTTTCTTTGTAGCCTCGTTTGAATGTCGCGGTTGCGCACAATTGTACGGAATGGGGTGAGTTTACGTTACAGCAAGGTCAGCTCTAGCCTCAAGTTATCTTGTCAAATAGCGATATGAGGTGGCTGTTATGAGGTGGCTATTATTACTATCTAATAGCAGTAGAGCAATAGAGGCAGCAAGAATGATGACAGTGACACTTGCTATGTTTGCATAGGCCTATAGGACATAGCCTACCTTTTAGGGGGACTATTTGCTGGCAGAGACAAATAAATGGGTAATCCATACTTATTGAAAACTGAAAAGGCGCAACTCTCGCCCACCATAGTAGTTTAACCTATGTGCGTGTTGTGCCTTTTTCCTTTTCAATTATGATAAAACATTTTGATTGCACTTTGACTCACGTTTGTTGGGCGCCCTCCTTCTTTTCATCTGGATTGTCCAGTGTTTGCTGAACGGAGAGAATAAAATGTTGTACCTGCAAAAATTCACCTCACCTCTGTCACAGACTGGTCTTCCCTGGCTGCCTGACCCTGAGACCCCTGTCACTACGTAACAGGTTGACCAATACAAGGCTTGACAAATTGGTGGCCATCCAGGCAAATTTGAGGCTTTTTGAGCCTGACAACGAGCCATCCTCAACAAGGTTGGAAAGTGATGATATATGGAGTTTACATCCTTATTAATCATCAGCTGTAATAGAGAAATGAGGGGTGCCATAGCCGAGGGGCTACACCAGAGGTTAATGGTTATCTGTAGGAGGAAAGTATATGGTTAATTAAGCTTGGCAGGCATTGATTAGAGGAGAGTGCCCTGGATTAGTGATGGGGGGCAGGGGGGGTCGAGATCAGGTCAGGTCACGTTAAGGGTGAAATAAAAGTTTATGGCCCTTATCACTTAGTGTCCTGCCTAGCAATAAAGATACAATGATTGTACAGTGTTTGTACAGATGTGTAGGAGGAGACAGCCTAGGAGAAAGGGTTAAATATCAGTGCTTGTGTGAAAAGGTCTCTGTTTAATGCAGCTGTATTATATTCCACATAAGGCATCCAGACCTTGTAAAAGTTGCACAGTATAACTTTAATCTTAAAACAAATCTAGTGATACTGTACATAACTTGACATTTCTTACATACATTGTGGGAGGATAACAAAACTTCCAATTAAATGGCAAAGCATTTATACTATAAATGTTAGGTTACAGTTTCTTCTTCTTCCATTTTTCCTGCTGCAAGCGGGAGCGGACTGTCATATAAACGACCTGAGTATGAAAATACGTTTGGTGTTCCACAGAATATTTTGAAACTGTAATTTCTGCTTTGTTTGCATTAGCCTACCAGCATCAACATTTCCAAGCAAACAAAAAAACAGGGAGAAGAGAAAATCTGTAGACAGAGGTCCACCAGTTATGATTTTTCAGCCCAGATAACAATACCGATTATTGGAGGACCAAAAAAAGCTGATACCGTTTAAATCGGCCGATTTGTGTGTTTTCATATACTCCAGAATGTTATGAAGAGTGATCAGATGAATTGCAATTAATTGTAAAGTCCCTCTTTGCCATGCAAATGAACTGAATCCCAAAACAACATTTCCACTGCATTTCAGCCCTGCCACAAAAGGACCAGCTGACATCATGTCAGTGATTCTCTCATTAACACAGGTGTGAGTGACGAGGACAAGGATGGAGATCACTCTGTCATGCTGATTGAGTTGGAATAACAGACTGGAAGCTTCAAAAGGAGGGTGGTGCTTTGAATCATTGTTCTTCCTTTGTCAACCATGGTTACCTGCAAGGAAACACGTGCGTTCATCATTGCTTTGCACAAAATGGGCTTCACAGGCAAGGATATTGCTGCGAGTAAGATTGCACCTAAATCGACCATTTATTGGATCATCAAGAACTTTCAAGGAAAGCGGTTCAATTGTTGTGAAGAAGGCTTCAGGGTGCCCAAGAAAGTCCAGTGCCAGGACCGTCTCCTAAAGTTGATTCAGCTGCGGGATCGGGGCCCCACCAGTACAGGAATGGCTGCAGGCAGGCGTAAGTGCATCTGCACGCACAGTGAGGCTAAGACTTTGAGGATGGCCTGGTGTCAAGAAGGGCAGCAAAGAAGCCAGGGATTGGACTGCTGAGGACTGGGGTAAAGTCATTTTCTCTGATGAATCCCCTTTCCGATTGTTTGGGGCATCCAGAAAAAAGCTTGTCCAGAGAAGACAAGGCGAGGGCTACTATCAGTCCTGTGTCATGCCAACAGTAAAGCATCCTGAGACCATTCATGTGTGGGGTTTCTTCTCAGCCAAGGAAGTGGGCTCACTCACAATTTTGCCTAAGAACACAGCCATGAATAAAGAATGGTACCAACACAACCTCAGAGAGCAACTTCTCCCAACCATCCTTGAACAGTTTGGTGGAGCGCATGATGGAGCGCCTTGGCAAAAGTGATAACTAAGTGGCTCGGGGAACAAAACATCAATATTTTGTGTCCATGGCCAGGGAACTCTCCAGACCTTAATCCCATTGAGAACTTGTGGTCAATCCTCAAGAGGTGGGTGGACAAACAAAAACCCACAAATTCTTACAAACTCCAAATATTGATTATGCAAGAATGGGCTGCCATCAGTCAGGATGTGGCCCAGAAGTTAATTGACAGCATGCCAGGGTGGATTGCAGAGGTCTTGAAAAAGAAGGGTCAACACTGCAAATATTGACTCTTTGCATCAACTTCATGTAATTGTCAATAAAAGCCTTTGACACTTGAAATGCTTGTAATTGTACTTCAGTATTCCATAATAACATCTGACAAAAATATCTAAAGACACTGAAGCAGCAAACTTTGTGGTAATTAATATTTGTGTCATTCTCAACTTTTGGCCGCGACTGTAATAGTGTGGGCTCAATTAGTGTGTGATATTGAGAATCAGCTGCACATGTGATGGAAGAATGCATTGTGCATGCAGAGGGTTGCAATTCCATTGATTTGGGGATAGTTGAACCAAAATTGTTGCCACACATTCTCCTTGTTTGACTGGTGAAGGAGAGTCAGGTGTGTTCTACAGGTCTTTCTGATGGGAGGCATTAGAACATTCTCATTGTATGACTGGTGAAGGAGAGTCGGGTGTGTTCTACAGGTCTTT
The DNA here is from genome assembly GCF_013265735.2 of Oncorhynchus mykiss. Classification (NCBI taxonomy): domain Eukaryota; kingdom Metazoa; phylum Chordata; class Actinopteri; order Salmoniformes; family Salmonidae; genus Oncorhynchus; species Oncorhynchus mykiss. Next base: position 3,248,340 of record NC_048584.1, read on the forward strand.
CTGATGGGAGGCATTAGAACATTCTCCTTGTTTGACTGGTGAAGGAGAGTCAGGTGTGTTCTACAGGTCTTTCTGATGGGAGGCATTAGAACATTCTCATTGTATGACTGGTGAAGGAGAGTCAGGTGTGTTCTACAGGTCTTTCTGATGGGAGGCATTAGAACATTCTCATTGTTTGACTGGTGAAGGAGAGTCAGGTGTGTTCTACAGGTCTTTGTGATGGGAGGCATTAGAACATTCTCCTTGTTTGACTGGTGAAGGAGAGTCGGGTGTGTTCTACAGGTCTTTCTGATGGGAGGCATTAGAACATTCTCCTTGTTTGACTGGTGAAGGAGAGTCAGGTGTGTTCTACAGGTCTTTCTGATGGGAGGCATTAGAACATTCTCATTGTATGACTGGTGAAGGAGAGTCAGGTGTGTTCTACAGGTCTTTGTGATGGGAGGCATTAGAACATTCAGGTGTGTTCTACGGATGCTGAAAGACATTCCAGATAGCTGTAATCACCGTCAGACACACCTGGCTAACTTGATGGGTCATTGTAATCATCTGGTGAAGTGGAGTCTTTTGTTTAGACATGCTATCTGAACAATGAACCATAATCCTAATCCATAGAGTACTAGCAATACAAACCGATTGTCATAGCTAGCTAAAGTTAACCAAATAGGTTCAATGTTAGCTAGCTAACATTCCTGGCAACAATTTAGGTATGCTTTTTTGCCGACGTTTACTTACACAGACAATATTCAACTGGTGTCGAGTTTTCCTAAATTCATCAGTTATTCTGTACGCTGGTATACTCAGACGAGAGTGCTCTGAAACAGTTTTTGCAGTGGCATTCTATTGAAATGGATACTTGCATAGTGGAGTCTTTTTATTTTTTTACTACGCAATACATTTTATTTTATTTTTAAAAAGCAGTGTTAAATCAGATTAATTATACTGAACAACTCAAATAGACAGAAGCGTGCTAAATGGCAGACCAATCCAAACTCATCCCTCAGCATGTCCAGCCCACTCATTATCTGAGCCAATCATGGCTGGCGGGAAGATTGCGGTCTTTTTCTGTGGCTTAACCAACTAGGCTCGTAATTTAACAATTGTATTTGTATTTTCAGATTGCATACAAGTTTGTTATTAAGACATATGAAAGTTCAGATGTTCGAGAAGGTATTTCTGACAAAAGAAAACATTTTGATAAAAATTAAATTTACGTTCAAACGTCTCTCCTGTGAAGTAGTGACCCTAGTTTCCTGAATCCTGAAGTTTCCTGAATCGGGTCACGTGTTATTTCATAGTTATCAAGGCCACTTAGCGCTTATAATGATGTTTAAGCTGCTGATGTTTTCATCAGTTGACTGCCTGGATTTTGACTGTGGTTGGGGCATTTTAATTTAATTTTTTAAAAATAAGTTGTTACCATCTTCCAACACATGCTTTCTGTTTCATAGCTGTAACAAAGGCACTCCATGAATAATAACATTGATTGAACATTGACTTGAATTTTTTTTTCTCATAAAGCCTAGAGTAACATAAACTAATAAATTCTATTGTGGTATTGGAAATAACATACAAATCATATTCATTTCAAGCTAAAGTGTACTGTTAGCTAGCTAGCTGATAGCTGTTATTATTTGTTTCACAGAGCCGTTTGCTGTTCTAGTTAGAGCCTAATGTTAGCTTGCTAACATTGAACATGGTTGGTTAGCTCCCAGCACTGTGGCAAAATTATATTCGCAATGTCAATAAGCAAAAAACAAACAACCAAAACAGCGATAGCCACTATAATGTCAAATCAGATTTTTTTGTCATGAGTAGAGTACCATTCGATCGATTTTTGTGGCTCCATGACTATGGTGTGTTGACATTAACCTGTTGACATTAGCTAGCTAGCTATGTATGGAATGCAGGCACATCAGGTTCTGTATGGAATGCAGGCACATTATGGGACACAGGCCAGGTCATTATCAATTATATTTGTATTTATTTTTAAAATGGTGTGACCAAATCATATGCTGTGGGAAAAGTTAGTGTAGAACCCCTGATTTGCCCCGCTGGGTTAATGGTAAGAAGGAAAAGGAAATTAATGCCATCATCGCTGTCTGTTACTGTAAAAGGAAGTGGTGTTAGTCCCATTTAAAGCAAAAGTCCCATTAAAACTATTAGCCTACCTCCTGCCCTGTCAAATTCCAAAGGGTATCCTCTAGGCCTAGGCTATATGTGCAATTTATGCTCGAAGTGTTTCATATTACTCAATCCCATCGATCTCTCTCTACCCCACATCCCTCTCTGTCTCTGTGTGTCAGGTGTGAAGCTGAGGAAAACCATGGAGCAGTCTGACCCAGCCTCTGCCTCAGACCTGGCTGAGGAATCTGAGGTCAACTCCCTGCCAAAGGGGTCATCAGTGGTCAACAAGAGCAACAGGAGTGACACAACGATGGAGGAAAATGAGGTCTGTGCAGAAAGGGGGATTGACATCAAACAGGAGAGTCTGGAGGGAGATGGAATACAACACGAGAAGAAGAAAAAGTGCCAGCAAGAGGGTGGAGAGGAGTCTGTCAATGTGGACATTAGCTGTGATATTGGGACAGCCTCAATCGAAGACGCAAGAACTCTTGTAGATGAGACAACTGAACCTCCACTCTCGGTCTTGGAAAGCACCAACTCGGTTTTGGAGGTGACGATAGAAAGCTTGTCGTCGCTTCTGGGCAAGGCAGTGGAATCTCCACCCGCTATTCTAGTTGGAGTGGGTGACTGCTCAACCGCTATTCCGAACAGATACGCAGAATCTCAACCAGCAGATGTCGATGTCCCCCTCAAGTGCTCCCTGGAACCCTCCCCCACAAAGGAAAACGTCACCAATAGCCCAGCCACACCCTCCACACCCAGCTCTGCCTTTGCGGACCCTGGAATTTCCAGTCCACGAACGATGGCCCCCACGAACACCAACTCTTTGCCCAGCCCCTACGACACGGACTGCAGCCGCAAGCTCATGACTCAGATCCAGCGGTCGGTCTCCCAGGAGTCCCTATTGGATGAGCTGGAGCAGGAGCTGTTCTCCTGCCAGCTGCCTGAGAGAGGGGGAGGGGGGCGCAAGGGTGGACCCCATGTAAATGGCATGCAGGCTGACCAGGACGGCTCCCCAATGGTTTTCGAGAAGTGCATCCAGTACAAGTATGTGCAGCAGGAAAAGGCTATTAAAAGGTAATCCATTCCATGGTGATGTGTAACAAAGTCTTGACGTTTGTTAGCAGTTGATGTTACTCTTCAATAACCCCAAAGCAAATCGGGGACGAAATTTGGTTTATTCAAAGGGGACAAATCATAAATGTTATGCTGAGAGGTAGATGTTCATTCTCCCCTGTCCTCAGTGATTCTCTCTACAGAACAAAGGGACAGGATGTAGTTTTATAACTCAACTCTAGCCTGTGGTTGACCAATTAGAATTCCTTGCAATAAAATTTGGCCAATGGCCAGATAACAAGTATCTTGTTTCAGGCTCAATGCCTAGACAAATTCCTCCCATGTCTCTGACCCATTGATAATTAATTCCCCTTTACAGAAAAAAAAACACTTTCCATTGATTGTTAATTCCCTCTTGACCTTTAGTACGCGTGGTGTATTTATCTTCAAAATATTCTTACAAGTTGTATGTCGCTATAATTTGGTATATTGTGTGCCAAGTAAACATTCACATGATACCATTGTAGGTCTACTGTATATCCCTGCCTTTTTTGTGGATAGATGAATTATCCTATATCCTATCCTTATGCACGTTCTGCAATCACAAGCTGTAATATCCCAAACCTGTTCTGTAGAAAATGGCCTCTTGTCTATTTGAAAAGTTTTGCTAAGCTATGCTTTTTAATAGAGATATTGTACTTTTGAAGGACAAAAACATACTTCATATACAATTTCCATCCCTGTTCATGCGTCTGTGTGGCTGTACCCTTACGCTTGGATTGTTGACCTTTTTATAGGCTACTGGATGAAAACAACAAGCATCAGGAGCTGGTCCTGGGTATCTGCTCAGAGAAGGACACCATGAGGGAAGAACTGAAGAGGAGGGTGGAGACTGAGAAAAAGCACATGGGCACCATGAAGAAGGTAAGCACTCCAACTCCAGACTGGTGTCACTTCCATTAAGCTGCCTCATGGCTGGCTCGGACAAGGCTGGCTTACTACTTACTCCAACGGTTTCCATTTAGACATCTTCTCACCTGAGTTTCCCTTTTGAATGATCTAATATCGGCAGTTTACGGAGATGCTACAAGTTCACTCAATTGTGAATAATGATACTGATGCCGCAATAATACTGTTCCCCCCCCCCCCCCCCCCCCCCCCCCACAAATGCATCTCAACCTACTTTACTAATGAAAACCCAGGTTGAACCTTCAAAAGATCAAGCCATGGTGGCAAGAGAAAACTGACTGTTGAGAAATCATACTCTTGAGGTGGAGCCCATCCTCTTTGCCTGGCTAGGGCTGTGTCGGTAATGCAAATAACTGCCGATCTGATGGTAATCCACTGATCTGATGGTAATCCACTGATTTGATGGTAATCCACTGATTTGATGGTAATCCACTGATCTGATATGGTAATCCACTGATCTGATATGGTAATCCACTGATCTGATATGGTAATCCACTGATCTGATATGGTAATCCACTGATCTGATATGGTAATCCACTGATCTGATATGGTAATCCACTGATCTGATATGGTAATCCACTGATCTGATATGGTAATCCACTGATCTGATATGGTAATCCACTGATCTGATATGGTAATCCACTGATCTGATATGGTAATCCACTGATCTGATATGGTAATCCACTGATCTGATATGGTAATCCACTGATCTGATGGTAATCCACTGATCTGATATGGTAATCCACTGATCTGATATGGTAATCCACTGATCTGATATGGTAATCCACTGATCTGATATGGTAATCCACTGATCTGATATGGTAATCCACTGATCTGATATGGTAATCCACTGATCTGATATGGTAATCCACTGATCTGATGGTAATCCACTGATCTGATATGGTAATCCACTGATCTGATATGGTAATCCACTGATCTGATATGGTAATCCACTGATCTGATATGGTAATCCACTGATCTGATGGTAATCCACTGATCTGATATGGTAATCCACTGATCTGATATGGTAATCCACTGATCTGATATGGTAATCCACTGATCTGATATGGTAATCCACTGATCTGATATGGTAATCCACTGATCTGATATGGTAATCCACTGATCTGATATGGTAATCCACTGATCTGATATGGTAATCCACTGATCTGATATGGTAATCCACTGATCTGATATGGTAATCCACTGATCTGATATGGTAATCCACTGATCTGATATGGTAATCCACTGATCTGATGGTAATCCACTGATCTGATAAACACATTTAGCATCTCCTAGTTCCGTGCACAGCCTAAAAGCCACAGATGCAGACCTTTTGGAACATCTACATTTTAAAAAGTCTAACAAATCTATTTAATAGAGCCTCCACCATCACAGTAAATCTATTTATTTTAGGCAGGTCTAAAGAAACATGATATGAGGGAAATGTAGCCTATTTCAGATGAACAGAATAGCATATTTTGAGTTGTCCTTATGTTTGGCCTTGATCTGGCAATGTGGGCTACACTTGTTCATTTAGCAGAAATATGTGCTTGTAATTCCCGTGGAATTATTTTATTGTAAGAAGTATACAATTGAACATAGCTGAATAAAATACAAATGATATTGTTCCCAACCGATTTCCAAGGGACTGCGCCCACACGGCTATTCTGTATTGAGCGGTTAAAGTTTATCATTTGAAACAGGTCTTTCTATACAGCTGTATCACAGTCAACACACCTACAGTGGATTCGTAAAGTATTCAGACCCCTTGACCTTTTCCACATTTTATTATGTTACAGCCTTATTCTGAAATGGATTAAATAGTTTTCCCCCCTCATCAATCTACACATCTACACCCCATAATAACAAAGCAAAAACAGGATCATTTTTTTGAACATCTTACCATAAATGTTTCAGTAGATTTTACTGTAACTCGGCCACTCAGGAACAATCACTGTTTTCTTGGTATGCATCTCCAATGACAATTTGGCCTTTGGAAAAACTACGCAGTCCTTAATGAATACAAGCGTACCCATAACATGATCCACTATGCTTGTAAATATGGAGAGTGGTACTCTGTAATGTGTTGTAATGGATTTGCCCCAAACATACTTTAATTTAAAATATTTTTATTTAAATGTTACATTTTTACCCCTTTTTCTCCCCAATCTCGTGGTATCCAATTGTTTTAGTAGCTACTATCTTGTCTCATCGCTACAACTCCCGTACGGGAAAGACGAAGGTTGAAAGTCATGCGTCTCCCGATACACAACCCAACCAAGCTGCACTATTTCTTAACACAGCGCGCATCCAACCCGGAAGCCAGCCGCACCAATGTGTCGGAGGAAACACCGTGCACCTGGCAACCTTGGTTAGCGTGCATTGCGCCTGGCCCACCACAGGAGTGTGCGATGAGTCAAGGATATCCCTACCGGCCAAGCCCTCCCTAACCCGGACGACGCTGGGCCAATTGTGCGTCACCCCACGGACCTCCCGGTTGCGACAGAGCCTGGGCGCGAACCCAGAGTCTCTGGTGGCACAGCTGGCGCTGCAGTACAGCGCCCTTTTATTACTTTAGTGCCTTGTTACAAACCGGATGCATGTTTTGGAATATTTTTATTCTGCACAGGCTTCTTAATTTTCACTCTTTCAATTAAGTTAGTATTGTGGTGTAACTACAATGTTGTTGATCCATCCTCAGTTTTCTCCTATCAAAGCCATTAAACTCTGTAACTGTTTTAAAGTCGCCGTTGGCCGCGGGGTGAATTCCCTGAGCGGTTTCCTTCCTCTCCGGCAACGCCTGTATCTTTGTAGTGCTTGGTTGTATTAAAATACCATCCAAAGTGTAATTTATAACTTCACCATGCTCAAAGGGATATTCAGTGTGGTTGAATCTGTGTTAGAAATTCACTGCTCGACTGAGGGACCTTACAGACAAATGTATGTGTGGGGTACAGAGATGAGGTCGTCACAGAGTGATTTCTGCTCCAGAATGTATTATTGCAAGCGTAAATAAGGAGGTTGAATACTTATTGACTACAAATATTTCAGTTTTTAATTTTAAAATAATTTGTTTACATTTCGAAAAAATGTGATTACACTTTGACATTATGGAGTATTGTGTGTAGGCAAGTGACAAAAAAAATCTACATTTTAATACATTTTTTCGGGCTGTAACACAGAAAAATGATGATACAGTGAAGGGTTTTGAATAGTTTCTGAAGCACTGTTATGTATGTTGGCATGCTTATCAGTCAGGCAGGTTAAGCCAGGTCTGTCCCTGTCTAACCTGACGGACCTGTCCTCTACTCTTTGTTGCTCCTGGGTGATGTTTCTCCTAGATACAGCTCTAGGATCATCTTTTCCTCCCCCTATCCTAACCATTAGGGGGGGGGGAAATGCACAAAGATAAGTGTCTAGGGGCAACTTCACCCTACAACGTATTTTGTGTCTCTCCCAGTTGGAGGGCCGGGTGGAGGAGCTGCTGAGGGAGCTGAAGGAGTCCAGGGACAAACTGGTTTACCAGGATGGCGCCGCGAAGAACGCCCTGCAACAGTTGCACAGAGAGACTGCCTACCGGCTGGAGCAGGTAAGCTCCTGGAGAAAGAGGATGTCAAGAAGACCCTTGCATAGCAGTGCACGACAGTCCGAGACAGGTAGAAAAAAAATGTCAGGCAAGCAGTATTATATATTTAAATTAGCTCAATGTGTCTTCAGCATGCAGTGAGTTTCACACGGTCAACTCCCCATCTCTGCCATTCCATTACACCTATCACTATGAAAATATGTCACCCGTTTTAGGAAACCAGGCATATGTCGCGGTTCACTACTTCACATGTTCGTGAAGGCATTTCTGCCCCAAAAAACATTTTGAGAACAATGTAAAGTCTACGTTCAAATGGCTCTCCTGTGAACTTTCATGTGCCTTTATAACAAACTTGTATGCCATCTGTAAACACGAATACAATTGTTAAATGACGAGCCTAGTTGGTTTAGCCACAGAAAAAAAAAGCAACCTTCCCGCTAGCTATGATTGGCTCAGATAGTGAGTGGACTGGTCATGCTGAGAGATGAGTTCGGATTGGTTTGCCATATAGCACACTTGTGTCTTTTGAGCTGGTCTGTATGTCTAGGTAATCTAACACCATTTAAAAAAAAATGTATTGTGTATTAAAACTCCACTTTCTGGAGGACTGAGTTTTGAAATCAGTGGAATTCGAGTATGATAGGTAATGAGATGGAGAAAACACCTGTCTCCGGATTACATCTTCAAACTAAGGGCAACCATGGCATCCGACAGGAGACGCATCCAATCATGAATGATGTATAGGGGTAAGAAAGTCTAGCTAGCTACTTTATCAGATATTACATGTTTCTGATTTTGACAGAAATAGGCATTTGCTTGGCTAGCTGTAGCCTAATGTTAGCTAGCTAACATTGAACCTGGTTGGTTGGCTACCTAATTAATGTGGGGTAGTGAGTTGTGATTATGGTTCATTGTTTACCTCGCTAGCTAGCTAACGTTACGTGTATGACCTTATTCGTATCTCAGAGCTATTTGCTTAGCTAGCTATAGCCTAATGTTAGCTAGCTAACATTGAACCTGGTTGGTTAGCTACCTGCAGGGATTATGGGTTATTGTTTACCTAGATAGCTACATGTATTTACAAAAGACTATGCAAGTAACCATTTTGAGTGCGTTCGTAAATTCAGTCTGGCCGTCTACTCTGATTTCAGAGCACTCTCGTCTGAGTGTGCCAGAGAGCGCAGTTTAATTTGCGAACGTTCAACACATGTTGAATATGGCTGGTGTCAGTAAACGTTGGCAAAAAAGCTAATTAAAATGTTGCCAGCAGCGCAGTTACAGTCCCCAACGCCCTGGATAACATGAAAACAGCCTAACCAGCTCTGCTTAGGTGAGTTAAATGGTCAGAGTGGGGTATTCTCACATTATTTGTCTGGAAGTAGCTAGCCAATGTTAGCCAGTTAGCTTTGGTTCTTGACTGTCGTCGTGAGGTCTGACCGTTCGGATCAACCCTACTCATCGACCTGAGCGTCCGGTGTGCGCTCTGAACGCGAAACTCTCTGAATTTACGAACAGACAATCTGACAGCACAGTTACAGTCACCAACCCCCTGGATAACATAACAGCTTTCTCTGCTAGGGTGAGTAATGTTCAGTGAGCTGTTCGCAAGTTACCTTGGGTGCTTGACTGCTCTTAGTACATTCAGATCAACCCTTAAAGATATGGGTGGGACTAAAATTAAAGTGGGTGTGAACGATGCTGAATTGGTGTAGACAAAGAAGGGGTCTCCAATAGTAGTACCAAAACATTCAAATGCCATTTTCTCAAAAGTGCACAGGGCCAGATATGATGGGCCTTCTGTTAATATTTAGCAGAGAGTCAATCAGCTCTTTAAAATCCAGTTTCAGCTGTTCAGATCTGCCCTTCAGGGAGCAGCTTAGTAATGTAATTTACTCGATCTCCGGGATAGGACATTGTTTTTGCACCAGGAAATGTCACATTTCTTACCATGGAGCTGCCCAAAAAAACAGCTTGTGAGAAGGATGAGGAAATCCTCCCACGCTTCACAGGATTCAGAGAACCCTTTATGGACGGGCGAGAGGCAGGATTACTTGACCCCGTTGCTCCTGGTGCAGGCATCCGACAGATGGAGAAGCCTCCCTCAATCCAGAGCAGGGACGGAAGGCTACTTCGAAATCATATTAGTAGGTACTGTGGCCGCAGACAGAGGCACCCTCAAAGGTGCAGGATGATCAGGCTAGACGGCAAGACGATCCGCTCCGGGCCTCTTGTTGGGAGTGTAGATTGCTTTGCGGCAGGCTGTTGTTTTCGGATTCCACTGCCTGTGACATGCGACCATTGTTGATTGCCTTGCTCCTCTTGCTGTGCTCCTTCAACTCCGCTATCAGATGTGGGAGCTCCGGGCAACACCGGCCAGTCGGATGAAGACAAACATCAAGGTGGAGATGCATCCAACAATCACCAACGCCGTCCAGCGGCGTCCAGCCACCTCAATCTTATAATTGTCCCAAAACAAAGCATGGTAGATACAGCGATGGCACCGTTAATTTATTTCTCCAGACAGTGGGCTCCACTGCAAAACTTATCTGGTACCAAATTTGTTCTCTTGATGGCCTGCAGCTTATCGTCTCTGTCAAGCATGCTTCAACCTGTCTTTTAGGCGGGATTCTGGGAGAAGAAATAGCTCTGTATTCATTTTTAATGAATAGCGGTTTGGTTTTAATCAGAAATAACAAACCGAGTTTTTCCAGCATACAATGTTCAGCTTCGCACTATGGCGAGATCCTGAGGCTCATTGCCGTTCATTTTCATGTCTCACATGATAATGCACGGCCCATGTCACAAGGACATGTACCCAATTCCTGGAAGTTGAAAATGTTCCTGTACTTCCATAGAACATAGTCACCAGACATGTCACCCATTGAGCATGTTAGGGATGCTCTGGATCGATGTGTATGACCGCATGTTCCATTTCCCGCCAATATCCAGTGAGTTCACACAGCCATTGGAGAGGACAACATTCCACAGGCCACAATCAACAGCCTGATCAACTCTATGCGAAGGAGATGTCGCGTAGCATGATGCAAATGGTGGTCACACCAGATACTGACTAGTTTTCGGATACAGCTAGCTTTAATGTATCTGTATTCTCAGTCAGGTGAAATCCATAGATTAGGGCCGAATGAATTTACTTCCCTTAATTTGATGCACATACCACTACCCACCGCCAGTTACAAACACAAACAAACTCATCCACATCATACAGGAATATTCATACAGTGAGTAACCTTGTGTAAGACTTGAAGACTTGTGTTAGTTCCCCTGAGATAAAGAAGATTTCACATTTGAATGGTTTTGTGGTTGTGCCTTGCTCATGGGCCCAATAGCGTCTTGGTCTACCTCTCGTCTAACCTGGCTTAGGCTTACATCCTGCCCCATAGATCAGCAAGGTAACAAGAGACCAGGTTTTAACAACAGCAACTGTCTGGCTCAAACCCGCAAGATTTGTTGTCAGCCCTGGAATTTAAACTTTCAACTTTCCATTTACTGGCCTGCCACTCTAACCTCTTTAGTTATCAAATAAGGTTACTCAACATGCAAGCATGGTTTACAGAACTACATTCGTTACACTCCACCACCCATTTGACCTCCTCACAGATCCCAGTCATGGCACCAATGGTACAGACTGGTTTTTAACCTATGTCTCCTGCAGGCCACAAGACGGTTACCCTGCTAAGCTTAAGCGTAGACAATAGCTCAGGAAGTGTACACAAGTCTCCAGGTCTGAGACAAGTTTACTACACACCTACATCAACTTTTCAAGTGCCATCCCCTACTGCCTCTGTCTCTTTGATTAAAGCACTTTCTCCCTAAACTGCTACAAGGGCAATACTGTACTGCTCCAAGCCTGTTCAGTGTTTGGTGTGTCATGGAGTTGGTACTGGGACAGCAAAAACACATGTTTCCATTATGCAGTATACTTTTATTTATATATTTTAATATATTTGTAATATATTTTATTTTTTTGTGCGTGATTTTGTCACGCTCCCCGTAGCCAATGTGAGGAAGACCTTTCAAACAGGTTAACATTCAGTCAGATTACCAGGACGCTTACTGACCAGCTAGCAAGTGTCTTCAATTACATTTTCAATTTCTCCCTGTCCGAGTCTCTAATACCTACATGTTTCAAGCAGACCTCCATAGTCCCTGTGCCCTAGAACACCAAGGTAACCTGTCTAAATTATTTTTGCTGTTCACCCACAACTGCGTGGCCGCGCACGACTCCAACACCACCATTTAGTTTGCCAATGACACAATGGTAATAGGCTTGACAACCGACGACAATGAGACAGCCTATAGGGAGGAGTTCAGAGACCTAGCAGTGTGGTGCCAGGACAACAACCTCTCCCTCAATGTTAGCAAGACAAAGGTGCTGAGTGTGGACTACAGGGAACAGAGGGCCTAGCACGCCCCCATTCACAGCTGTAGTGGAGCAGGTCAAGAGTTTCATGTTCCTCTGTGTCCACATCACTAAGGATCTATCATGTTCCAAACACACCAACACTGTCATGAAGAGGGCACGACATTGCCCCTTCCCCCTCGGGGCTGAACCGATTTGGCCCTCAGATCCTCAAAAAGTTCTACAGCTACACCATTGAGATCATCTTGACTGGCTGCATCACCGCTTTGTGTGGCAACTGTTTGGCGAAACGACCGTAAGGCGCTACAGAGGGCAGTTTGTACGGCCCAGTACATCACTGGGGCCGAGCTTCCTGCCATCCAGGACCTCTATACCAGGAGGTGTCAGAGGAAGGCCCTAAGAATTTTCAGACTCCAGCCACCCAACTCATACTGTTCTCTCTGCAAGCAGTACAGGAGTGCCAAGTCTGGGACCAAAAGGCTCCTGAGCAGGTTCTAGCCCCAAGGCATAAGACTGCTAAATACAGTAGTTTGTCCGGGTAGCTATTTGGTTAACTATTTAACAATCTGCATTGAACATTTTTGCACTTTTTTGACTCATCACATACGCTGCTGCTACCGTTTACTACCTGTCACTTTATTCCTAGTTACAGTGCATTCAGAAAGTCTTCAGACTCCTTGACTTTTTCCACATTTTGTTACGTTTCACCGTTACTCGGGCTATTTTCAGGTCTCTCCAGAGATGTTCGATCGGGTTGAAGTCCCAGCTCTGGTTGGGCCACTCAAGGACATTCAGAGACTTGTCCCGAAGCCGCTCCTGCCTTGTCTTTGCTGTGTGCTTAGGGTCATTATCCTGTTGGAAGGTGAACCTTCACCCCAGTCTGAGGCCCTGAGCACTCTGGAGCAGATTTTCATCAAGGATCTCTCTGTACTTGGCTTCGTTCATCTTTCCCTCGATCCTGACTCGTCTCCCAGTCCCTGCCGCTGAAAAATATCCCCACAGCATGATGCTGCCACCACCATGCTTCACCGTAGGGATGGGGCCAGGTTTCCTCCAGACGTGATGCTTGGCATTCAGGCCAAAGAGTTCAATCTTGGTTTTCATCAGACCAGAGAATCTTGTTCTTAATGGTCTGAGAATATTTTAGGTGCCTTTTGGCCAACTCCGAGTGAGTTATGTGCCTTTTACTGAGGAGTGGCTTTCGTCTGGCCACTCTACCATAAAGGCCTGATTGGTGGAGTGTTGCAAAGATTGTTGTCCTTCTGGAAGGTTCTCCCATCTCCACAGAGGAAATCTAGAACCCTGTCAAAGTGACCATCGGTTCTTGGTCACCCACCTGACCAAGGCCCCTCTCCCCTGATTGCTCAGTTCGCCCAGGCGGCCAGCTCTTGGAAGAATCTTGGTAGTTCCACACTTCGTTCATTTTAAGAATGATGGAGGCCACTGTGTGCTTGAGGACCTTCAATGGTGCAGACATTTTTTGGTACCCTGCCTGCAATTTTGCTTTAGTAAATAATAGCCTACTTCTTACTACTCATTTATCTATTGTTGTTTAGACTAAGATGTCTGATCATAACATATAAGTTAGCTTATTTGTACTTTTTGAAGTGTTGATTATATGAAGTGAAGTGTTTAAACTTAAGAGATCTGTTATTAATAATGAACTAGTGTCCAATATCGATTAATCACTTAATCCTGCAATAAAGAGGGAAAAGTGGTTCTGTCCAATGTGTGTGTGTGTTGTATTCTCAAATTAACTTTCCCTTTTTTGTCTAATTGTAAGATCTCCAATCTGTTTTATTTGATACTCACTCACTCACTCACTCACTCACTCACTCACTCACTCAACTATGTGAATCCATTTAGCATCTTATCATATGGCATGCATAGGCCTACAGTATGAGGGCATTACTGGTCATTTGCCATCTGAAGCAGAGAATAGCTAAACTCGCACATTGTTTACATGTTGAACTATATGTTCTCAATTTAAAATTATACAATATAGGCAAACCATATACCAGATTCTGTACATGTCCTTTAAGTGCTGACATAAATTGTTTAGTGGAACCCTGGTCATTTAGGTACAGTATGGAGATGAAAATTAGACTACAGAAAATGAGCATTACATATTTTATTCATTTCAATGTTGCTTGCAAAAAGGTTGCAGTTGTTCCCATAGATAGACAGTACATGGTTGTTCTATGTATGACTGATCCTGGATAAGCTGGCGACAGGGCTAACACAACTAAACCTTTAGGTCAATAATATGCTGTTTTATAAAAATGTTGTTGGCTTTTAAATCTTAAGAGAATTTGAACTTGCTATTAGCTATCTAATTATACCTAGTTAGCGTACAAGGTTAGCTGACTTTTCTCTAAACAAACCTCAATGTCGCTAGCTACTTCTTGTCCCTCATGCTAGCTTGTGGCTCTTTTACAAGATTCAGACATTTGTATATGGCAGTAATAATCAAATCACATTTTATTGGTCACATACACATATTTAGCAGATGTTATTGCTGGTGTAGAGAAATGCTTGTAAAGGAGCTAGAAACAGAGTGGCCATATTTGTTGGTGCAGTCTTTAAAACCTTGCCTCATCTTAACCTAATAAGCATGATGATCAGATATGATCATATGTCAAATGTATTTTCTTGATGAATGAAAAATGAGGAGTAGATAATCGTACGAAATAGATTCGCTTGTTTGATTAGAAAGTGTACTCTTTAAAAAATATATTTATATTTTTTTTAGGGTTATGAGGTCGCCAGGCATCAATCCGAGAGTATATATGACCCACCACCTTCATTTGGTCCTATGTAGCAACATTTTAATGACTATCTCTGATAAACACACACTATATCAAATAAAATGAAAGTTTGCTCCATGGCAGACCAATCCGAACTCATCTCTCGGCATGTCCAGCCCACCCATTATCTTAGCCAATCATGGCTAACGGGAAAGTTCCTGTCTTTTTCTGTGGCTAAACCAACTAGGCTAATAATTTAACAATTTTATTCATATTTACAGATGGAATACAAGTTTGTTATTAAGGCACGTGTTCCAGATGGCATTTCTGCTCCAAAGAAATTCTCAAATTCCTCTGCTGTGAAGTAGTGATGTGCTACATATACCTATCTTCCTGGAATAGGTCACATACGTTGGAGAGCTTTTGGATTGTAGTTGGTCTTATTAGATTTGTCCCGCATGTCCAGAATGGCATTCATGTCTGTCTCTCAATAACCAGTTGGAATTAAGTTAATTCTAACATGTATAATGTTCAGAGAATCAGAAAAGATTCAGAAAACTTAGGATCATATGAATTTGGAGCATACACATCAATAAAGGCAATTTTCTTTCCATTATGGATACGTTTAAGGAAAGGAAAGTGATAATGCCTTCTTGGACTTTGCCTTTACCAAGGACGGTGATTTTCATTTTATTATATATCATTATGGTTACACCTTTAGTTTTGTTTGGGGCTGATGAAAAAGGAGTCAATTTGTACAAATAGTACTCTATTCTAAGTGCGTCCTTTTGGAGCAGGTGTGTTTTTGGAGCATTGCTAAATCAATATGGTTTCTTGCTAGAATATCAAGACAGCTGGAATGCTTGATAGGAATATTAAGGCCGTTCAAATTCCACGAGAAATGTGAGAAAGTTATTTAATCAGGCGTCATTTATTTTTATTTAACCTTTATTTAAATAGGCAAGTCAGTTAAGAACAAATTCTTATTTACAATGAAGGCCTACCAAAAGGCAAAAGGCCTCCTGCGGGGACGGGGGCTGGGATTAAACATGATTAAAAAAAAATATATATATAACACACATCACGACAAGAGACAACACTACATAAAGAGAGACCTGAGACAAAAACATAGCAAGGCAGCAACAGATGACAACGCAACATGGTAGCAACACAAAACATGGTACAAACATTATTGGGCACAGGCAAAAGCACAAAGGGCAAGAAGGTAGAGACAACATAACAGGTGTTGTATGTGGAGGATGAGGGCTGCAGTAGATATCTAAGATGGGGGGAGTGAGGCCTAAGAGGGTTTTATAAATAAGCATCAACAAGTGGGTCTTGAGACGAGGATACAGAGATGACGATCAGTTTACAGAGGAGAATAGAGTGCAGTGATGTGTCCTATAAGGAACATCTAACCGCTCGAGAGTACCCTTATCTGTCCGATCAATAAGGTATTTCTCCGTAATCTAGCATGGGTAGGATGGTCATCTGAATCAGGGTTAGTTTGGCAGCTGAGGTGAAAGAGGAATGATTACTATAGAGGAAACCAAATCTAGATGTATCTTTAGCCTGCTGCTTTGATATGTGCTGAGAGAAGAACAGTGTACTGTCTAGCCATACTCCCAATTACTTGTATGAGGTGACTACCTCAAGTACTAAACCCTCAGAGGTAGTAATCACACCTGTGGGGAGAGGGACATTCTTCTTACCAAACCACAATACCTTTTGTTTTGGAGGAGTTAAGGGCAGAGGAAAGCTTGTTGGACACTAAGAAAGCTTTGTTGTAGAGCGTTTAACACAAAACCCGGGGAGGGGCCAGCTGAGTATAAGACTGTATCATCCACATATAAATGTATGAGAGAGCTTCCTACTGCTTGAGTTATGTTGATGTAAATTGAGAACAGCGTGGGACCTAGGATCGAGCCTTGGGGTACTCCCTTGGTGACAGGGAGTGGCTGAGACAGCAGATGTTCTGACTTTATACACTGCACTCTTTGAGAGCGGAAGTTAGCAAACCAGGCCAAAGACCCCTCAGAGACACCAATACTCCTTAGCCGCCCCACAATAATGGTCTACCGTATCAAAAGCTTTGGCAGCACAACATTGCTTAGAATCAAGGGCAATGGTGACATCATTGAGGACCTTTAAGGTTGCAGTGACACATCCATGAACTGAGCGGAAACCAGATTGCATAAAAGAGAGAATATGATAGACATCAAGAAATGCAGTCAGTTGATTATTGACAAGTTTTTCCAGCACTTGATAAACAGGGCAAAATAGAAATAGGCCTATAACAGTTAGGATCAGCTTGATCTCCCCCTTTAAATAAACAACGAACTGTGGCGGCCTTACAAGCGATGGGAACCTCCCCAGAGAGGAGAGACACGTTAAAAAGGTCAGAGATAGACTTGGCAATGGTAGGGGAAGCAACCTGGACCCAGATGATGATTTTTTGGGGTCAAGTTTAAGGAGCTCCTTTAGCACCTCGGACTCGGTGACGCCCTGCAGGGAGAAACTTTGTAGCAGGGCAGGGGGAAAAGTGGGAGGAGCATTGAGGCTAGTGACATTGGATGGGGTGGGAGATGAGGAAATGTTGGACGGGCAAGGAGGCATGTCTGAGTCAAATAGGAATCCTGACTTAATGAAGTGGTGATTAAAGAGCTCAGCCATGTGCTTCTTGTCAGTAATAACCACATCAACATTAAGGGACATGGGCAGCTGTGAGGAGGAGGGTTTATTCTTGAGGTATTTAACCGTTTTCCAGAATTTCTTGGGATTAGACCTAGAAAGACAGAACTGTTCCTTAAAGTAACTAACTTTGGCCTTCTGGATAACCTGAGTGCACTTATTTCTCATTTTCCTGAATGAGAGCCAGTCAGCCTGAGTATGCCTGTGCCGAGCGATTCGCCAAATGCAATTCTTGAGTTGGAGTAACTCTGCAAGATCATGGTCGAACAAAGGGCTAAACCTATTTTTAATTATAATTTTCTTTTTGTTTGTTAAAAAGAAGGTCCAAGTGTCTTCTACAGAGGGGATCAAGCTGATTCTATACAGTTTTACAGAGGCCAGTTAATGAAGGAAGGCTTGCTCATTAAAGTTTTTTAGCACGCGTTTGTGACTAATCAGGACAGGTCACTTCACTGAGAAGCTATTACGAACACAGGCTGTAAAACAGTTGTGCTTTAAACACCACTAAGGCCATTACAGAAAACACCAGACTGATACCTATCAGGATTATTTGTGAGGATAACATTGAGGAGAAGAGCCTGGCACTTACCTGGCTTCCTAATATTCATGCCCGCTATGGGAGTACCCTACTACGGCCCTCTACCAATGGGGGCCGGCCTGAGTGATTTATGGAAGGTTTAAGATATTTTTTGAAAAACGGATTAGGATATACCTCCGTGCACCTGGTGATTGAAAATAGGCACCTGATAACCCACAACTAAAAATGTCTGGGTGTTTTGGAGTCATAACTTGTGGGATTAGTAATAATCTGAGAAAGATTTAGGGAGTCCCATTGCTTTAGGAATTGGTCAGATGGTTTAAGCATGTTCCAGTGTAGGTCACCTAGCAGGACAAATGCAGACTCATTATAAGGGGCCAGGAGCGAGCTTGAAGGTGCACTGAAGGTGATCCTTGGTAAAGATTGCCACTCCCCCACCTTTGGAAGATCTGTCTTGCCGAAAAAGGTTATAACCAGGAAGGTTGTCAGTATTCAAAACACTCTTCCTGAACCACGTCTCAGTAATGACCATCACATCTGGATTGGAGCTGTGAACTCAAACTTTCAATTGATCCGTTTTAGGTAATACGCTTCTAGTGTTAACGTGCAGAAAACCCAGGCTTTTATGAGAGCAGAAATCAGTGAAGCAGATATCAGAGTCAGAATTGGGGCTAGCAACAGTTGATGGGCTGTGTAACCAATAGACAGTCAGAGTCCTGAGTATGGGAACAAACATAATCTGGCCCATGGTTGGGTAAACAAGACAGTTCATAGTCAACAAAGCATGCAGGAGACATGAGGCAAATAGCAAAATGCACAATATAAAAAAAAATATATAACAACTTTGGGCTAGCCATTGTAAGTTCAGAGTAACTCGCCCCAGAGTCACTCGCTCCAGTGTGTGCTGGAGGCGAGTAAAAGCTCGGGAGAGAGGGGTGAGTGTGGTGGGGGTAGCTGTACCAGATGGGGAGACAGGCCAGGGTAGATGGTGAACAGATCACCAGGTGGAATCCAAGCAGCAGTGCAGCAGGCAACGGGAGTAGGTGTTGTGGTGGTTATTTTCTGTATTATCAAATGAGGAGAGACAAACTTATCACACAAGTCAATTATACTAAATCTGTATTCAGTTATTAATAAGGGAGCAGGTCAATACAACACACACATACAAAGTGAATCGATTGAGTGCTCTGCAATAACGATGGCTGGTCGATGACTCACCCGTAGGTGATTCGTTGAAAGCCCCGACACAAAGAATACATCACCTTTTTGTAGCGAAGACACACCCTCCTGAATGTTCATAACAAACAACAGATGTATGGAATCGTCACAAGGTTAGGATTTGTATGAAAGATACTAATAATTCACAGCAGACAGTATCTGCAGTGAATACTGTTCTTATTGTGTAGAAATCAGGGTCTGGTCCCCAAAACAAGGTTCCTCATAATTATCCATACCTGAGCCATCTATCCCTTGTACCTTCCTGTCAAATCGGCGCAATCTCTCTCACATGATTGGAATGTGGCCTTAGGCATCGTACATCTACTTGTCAGCATTAAGTCAGAGGCCCACTCTCAGTTCACACAGACACAAACTTTTAAGAACCCTATTCAGTTGCATAAAACAATCAGTTGATGTTATAATAGCATTAAAACAATCTTGTAGTTTCACTCTCACATTCCCCCATTTTGCAAAATCTTTCAACTTAAAAGGAAATTACAAGGTTTAAAGAGACATTAATATTTGTAGAAAATGCATACATTCTTCATAAAACAAGAAGCATAAAAGCAATATTTAATTTCATGGGTTCCTGCATGTGACCGGCTGCTATAGCACGGGCTAAGCCTCCTCCCAAGAATCTTGGCACCGTCTCCAATTTAAACCTCCAACACAAATTCTAAGCATTCTACTAATTTGTCTGGGGAGGTCATGCTACACAGTCATCTGCACGAACCCATGAAGAAAACAAAAGATGCATACAGTTTATATGATTCAAGGCTATATATTCATAGACCGTGAAAAGCACATATTAAAAGCATAATGCAGTGCATGCAACAATGGAGTTTAAGAAAATAAGCTTTAGTTATCTAGCACACTCCAATGGACCAGCCTGGTGGAAAAAATCCCAGAAACTAAATTTAGCGTATCTTGTTGGACAAATCCAGGTAGTGACTCCTGGTTTAAGTAAAATATGTTGTGTTGGTGCCTAATGAATATGACCCAGGACAAGCATCATGATTCCCCTATTTATAAGGCAACTTATAGATTAGGATCAGTTTCACTCTCAGGATCAGAGTTCACCCTCTCCTATCACCAATCAAGCAAAAATACATGAATTGCTTCTCTCATATAATTATTAACATACTAAACTCAAATTTTAAACTCTTTTCTAAACTCAGTTTTTAAAAAAAACCATCCATTTTCCAAATCATAATCAAAACCTAATTCAAAATTTAGTGATATTCTTCAGTGATTCACATTGGTCATATCACTCATTGTGAAAATCCTCAATTTAACACACATTGACCCCACCCCCGTCAGGCACTGATTCTTCTGGTGTCTTCTTCAGATAGCTTTACAGTTCAAAGGGGATGGCCCATGATAATGTCCCAATTTCAATATCCCACCTGGGCCGCCACCACCTCTACCACCAATTATGTCTTGTCCATTTCCCAACCAATATACCAGCAACATGAGCGTAGTTTTGGAACGGATTTCTCTCCTTGCTCACTCCACGTGGACTCCTGTCACACTCCTGAGATAAAAAGCATGAGAGAAAAAACAGTTGACAGTCTCGATTGGAGGCTGTACACTGGTTGTTGGCTCAGACTCAGGTCTCTCGGTAGAAGTGGTGCGGACAGGGCCTTATTGAACACCTTTGTCACTCTTCTTCAGCCGGTTAGAGGGGGTTTTGAGGTTCACACCGTTCTCGGCCAAATTATCCCTGCTATGCATCAAGACACCATCTGACGTCACCTTTCGTGATAACCTCGAGAAAGGACAGATCAGAACAACAGTTTAGTTCAGTTCATTTCTGATTCTGGAAATCCAGACAAACATGGACTATATGACAAATTATTACTTTTACCAATTATTCTTACTACAAATCTCAACATATGTGAAAGAGAATAACAACATATTCTATTGGAACAGTTTTTTTTAAAGTTGGCTTATACTCCCCTCATCGCAGAGCCACAGGATCAGGAAGTTAGACCTCTAACCCACCAGGAGAAATTCCAGCAGACTCAATCTGGGAGATTTGTATCGAAACAGAACAGAACAAGCAACACAACAATATACTCCTTCAAATATCACTCAATACACTCCTACATATCACTTGAGGTGTGTAAACTTCAATCCAAACCCCCAGAGGACTGGTAATTCCATGTGTCATGTGTAAAAACAAAACAATTTCAAATAACAAAATCGAATTAGGATCACTACCCATAACGATTTTTTTTTTTACCCATATGGTCATAGTAAAATAGACTTAAGACAGCCTACCCTTTTCAAAGGCAACGCCCTCTCCCTCTTCCCGATGGTGTGAATTACAAATATGGCTATGAACTATAAACTTCATCATAATTATCAGTATTACAAATTACCTTAAATTCATCATCCAAATGGCTTTCCATTGAAGGCGATCAAACCACACTGGAAAGTCAGGACAGAGGTCATACAAACCCTTAAAAGAAGTGTTTCTCACTGTATTAGACTAATTCATGAAAAACAGTCAAACATTTCATATCCCAGTTGACATTAAGTTTCCAGTACATTTCTTATCAAAATAATTGTTTAATTAAAACTCAGAAAATAAAGACTTCAGAAAATTGTGTGTGTGTGTGTGCCTCTTTAAGATACCTCGGCACTAACCCATATTCATAACTAGTAAGGTGTGTGTGTGTGTGTGTGTTGTAAACCATATGGCAAAAACAAACAGTTTGGATACCTTTATGCTAACAACACTGCAGAATTTCACTCACTGCTCTCCCAAGACCATAGCCTCAGGAAACATTTCAAAGAGAGACAAAATATATCATAAGGTTTTAACTACGAACAAAATATAATGTTTTTATGCACTGTACTCCCCCAAATCATTAATAGTTTGTTTTCATATATCCCAATGTTTATGTGCACTTAATTTAGCATGCCCTACCCTTAGACACCGCAACATATATCTTGCCAACAAGTATAACAATTCACTCCCATATCATATTATATGACTGGTCTCTCTCTTACATAACCATGTACAATTATCCTGATATTATTACTAGGAAAGGAAAGGGGGACACCTAGGCAGTTGTACAACTGAAAGGTGTCTTCGAATTTAACCCAGCCCCTCTGAAGGGGGGGGGCTGGGGTAGAGTTGGTTTACTTCCTTGCTCAGGGGCAGAACGACAGATGTTTGCCTTGTTAGCTCAGGGATTTGATCCAGCAACCTTTCAGTTACTGGCCCAACGCTCTAACCAATCACTAGGCTACCTGCCGCCCCCAATGTCCAACGACATACAGTGGGGCAAAATAGTATTTAGTCAGCCACCAGTTGTGCAAGTTCTCCCACTTAAAAAGATGAGAGAGGCCTGTAATTTTCATCATAGGTACACTTCAACTATGACAGACAAAGTCAGAAAAAAAGAATTCTCCAGAAAATCACATTTTTTTATGAATTTATTTGCAAATTATGGTGGAAAATAAGTATTTGGTCAATAACAAAAGTTTATTGCAATACTTTGTTATATACCCTTTGTTGGCAATGACAGAGGTCAAATGTTTTCTGTAAGTCTTCACAAGGTTTTCACACACTGTTGCTGGTATTTTGGCCCATTCCTCCATGCAGATCTCCTCTAGAGCAGTGATGCTTTGGGGCTGTTGCTGGGCAACACGGACTTTCAACTCCCTCCAAAGATTTTCTATGGGGTTGAGATCTGGAGACTGTCTAGGCCAGTCCAGGACATTGAAGTGCTTCTTACGAAGCCACTCCTTTGTTGTCCAGGCGGTGTGTTTGGGATCATTGTCATGCTGAAAGACCCAGCCACGTTTCATCTTCTGATGGAAGGAGGTTTTCACTCAAAATCTCACGATACATGGCCCCATTCATTCTTTCCTTTACACGGATCAGTCATCCTGGTCCCTTTGCAGAAAAACAGCCCCAAAGCATGATGTTTCCATCCCCATGCTTCACAGTAGCTATGGTGTTCTTTGGATGCAACTCAGCATTCTTTGTCCTCCAAACACGACGAGTTGAGTTTTTACCAATACGTTCAATTTTGGTTTCATCTGACCATATGACATTCTCCCAATCTTCTTCTGGATCATCCAAATGCTCTCTAGCTAACTTCAGATGGGCCTGGACATGTACTGGCTTAAGCAGGGGGACACGTCTGGCACTGCAGGATTTGAGTCCCAGGCAGCGTAGTGTGTTACTGATGGTAGGCTTTGTTACTTTGGTCCCAGCTCTCTGCAGGTAATTCACTAGGTCCCCCCCGTGTGGTTCTGGGATTTTTGCTCACCGTTCTTGTGATCATTTTGACCTCACGGGGTGCGATCTTGCGTGGAGCCCCAGATCGAGGGAGATTATCAGTGGTCTTGTATGTCTTCCATTTCCTAATAATTGCTCCCACAGTTGATTTCTTCAAACCAAGCTGCTTACCTATTGCAGATTAGGTCTTCCCAGCCTGGTGCAGGTCTACAATTTTGTTTCTGGTGTCCTTTGACATCTCTTTGGTCTTGGCCATAGTGGAGTTTGGAGTGTGACTGTTTGAGGTTGTGGACAGGTGTCTTTTATACTGATAACAAGTTCAAACAGGTGCCATTAATACAGGTAACGAGTGGAGGACAGAGGAATCCTCTTAAAGAAGAAGTTTACAGGTCTGTGAGAGCCAGAAATCTTGCTTGTTTGTAGGTGACCAAATACTCATTTTCCACCATAATTTGCAAAGAAATTCATTAAAAATCCTACAATGTGATTTTCTGATGATATGACAACAGCCAGTGAAAGTGCAGGGTGCCAAATTCAAAACAACAGAAATCTCATAATTAAAATTCCTCAAACATACATGTATCTTATACCGTTTTAAAGGTAGTCTTGTTGTTAATCCCACCACAGTGTCTGATTTTCAAATATGCTTTCCAGCGAAAGCACCACAAACGATTGTTACGTGACCACCAAACCCCAATAAACACAGCCATTTTTCCAGCCAAAGAGAGGAGTCACAAAAAGCACAAATAGAGATCAAATTAATCACTAACCTTTGATGATCATCATCAGATGACACTCATAGGACTTCATGTTACACAATACATGTAAGTTTATATTTTTACTTAAAAAAAACTCAGTATACATTGGCGCGTTACATTCACTTGTTCCAAAAACATTGTGATTTTGCATAGCCACAAAGATTTAAGAGAAATGTTGATGATAATACAAGTTATACACATGGAATTATAGATATACCTGTCCTTAATGCAACCGCTGTGTCAGATTTCAAAAAGTTAGCCTCCCAGAAACTGTAGAATTTCTGCTACGATCTAAAATAACATCCCGCTCTCAATACCACCCCGAGATATTCTATGATGGGCAGTGATGGACGGAACCCCAAGATAACGTTATATCAAAACTTATTATCCAAATTTCAATCATCTTATTATGCAAACGTCTATATCCTATTATCCGAACTTAAGATTAACTCTTATTTCTACCCTCACACACTCTTGTATCACATTCGCAGAAAACACAAACAAAAGACCTCGCCACTGCAGACCACAGCAATCCCCACTGTGATAAAATCAGTGTCAGGACGGCTTTAACATGCTGTCCACACCGCGAGCGTTGCCGTAAAATCCAAATTCAATTAACTCCAAATCTCTCTCTTTTTTTATTTACCCCCCCCCCTTTTCTCCCAAATTTACGTGGTATCCAATTGGTAGTAGTTACTGTCTTGTTTCATCGCTGAAACTCCCGTAGGGACTCAGGAGAGGCAAAGGTCGAGAGTCATGCGTCCTCCGAAACACAACCCAACCAAGCCGCACAGCTTCTTGATACAATGCATCCATCCCGGAAGCCAGCTGCACCAATGTGTCGGAGGAAACACCGTACACCTAGCGACCTGGTCAGCATGCACTGCGGCTAAACACTCCCTAACCCAGACGGCACTTGGCCAATTGTGCGGAGCGGAGTAGCCGAGTAGGTCGAGAGCAGCTTTAAGTTCCTTGGTGTCCAAATCACTAAAGACTTAAAATGGTCCTAACACACTCACACAGTTGTGAAGGAGTGACCGCGCCTCTTCCCCCTCAGAAGGTTGACATGGGCCCTCAATTAGTATTTGGTAGCCTTACCTTTAAATTGTTTAATTTGGGTTGAATGTTTCGGTAGCCTTCCACAAGCTTCCCACAATAAATTGGGTGAATTTTGGCCCATTCCTCCTGACAGAGCTGGTGTAACTGAGTCAGATTTGTATGCCTCCTTGCTCGCACACGCCTTTTGAGTTCTGCCCACAAATCTTCTATAGGATTGAGGTCAGGGCTTTGTGATGGCCACTCCAATACCTTGAATTTGTTGTCCTTAAGCCATTTTGCCACAACTTTGGAAGTACGCTTGGGGTTATTGTCCATTTGGAAGACCCATTTGCGACCAAGCTTTAACTTCCTGATGTCTTGATATGTTGCTTCAATATATCCACATAATTTTCATCCCTCATGACGCCATCTATTTTGTGAAGTGCACCAGTCCCTCCTTGCAGCAAAGCACCCCCACAACATGATGCTGCCACCCCGTGGTTCATTGTTGGGATGATGTTCTTTGGCTTGCAAGCCTCCCCCTTTTTCTTCCAATCATAACAATGGTCATTTTGGCCAAACAGTTCTATTTTTGTTTCATCAGACCATTTGTCCAAAAATCTTTGTCATCATGTGCAGTTGCAAACCGTAGTCTGGCTTTTTTGTGGAGGTTTTAGAGCAGTGGCTTCTTCCTTGCTGAGCGGCCTTTCAGGTTATGTCGATATAGGACTTGTTTTACTGTGGATTTAGATACTTTTGTACCTGTTTCCTCCAGCATCTTCACAAGGTCCTTTGCTGCTGTTTGCACTTTTCGCACCAAGTACGTTTAACTCTAAAGAACTCTAACTAACTCTACTCTACAGAACAAATCTCCTTCCTGAGTAGTATGACGGCTGCGTGGTCCCATGGTGTTTATACTTGTGTACTATTGTTTGTACAGATGAACGTGGTACCTTCAGGAATTTGCTCCCAAGGATGAACCATACATGTGGAGGTCTACACATTTTTTTCCTCTGGTCTTGGCTGATTTCTTTTGATTTTCCCATGATGTCAAGCAAAGAGGCACTGAGTTTGAAGGTATGCCTTGAAATACATCCACAGGTACACCTCCAATTGACTCAAATTATGTCAATTAGCCTATCAGAAGCTTCTAAAGCCATGACATAATTTTGTGGAATTTTCCAAGCTGTTTAAAGTCATAGTCAACTTAGTGTATGTAAACTTTTGACCTACTGGAATTGTGATACAGTGAATTATAAGTGAAATAATCTGTCTGAAAACAATTGCCAAACTATAGTTTGAACAAGTTAACAAATGTGTGGAGTGGTTGAAAAACGAGGTTAAATGACTCCAACTTAAGTTTCTGAAAACTTCAAACTACAACTATACTTCCGTCACTCCATTATCCCTGCACATTGTAAATATGGTATTGGATTGACCCTGTATATAGTAGGCTTACTTACTTACTTACCTATTGTGTTCAATCTTTCTTATTTTTTCAAGTTTTTTTTGTCTTTAGTACATTGTTATTGATGATTGCGTTGTTGGGTTTTGCGTTTTCAGGAAAGGCATTTCACTGTACTTGTGCATGTGCCATTAATTTAACTTGTATGTATCATGTATCCAAATAAATGTCACTAGAAAACAGCTTAAACGCAAGTGCATGTCCTTTGCTCTTATTCTACTTGCAGAGTTTGACGTGACTGTGTTAGCTGTAGTTGGCTTGCTAGCAAGCAAGGGATAAGAACGTTGCCAGTCGGCATAGCAATCGAACAAATCAAAGTCCGCTTCTCTAGCAACATTTCAAATTGAATGAATGACCATTCCGCTTCTCTAGCAACCTAACCGATAGAATGAACGACCATTCCTCTTCTCGAGCAA
Source organism: Oncorhynchus mykiss (assembly GCF_013265735.2). Classification (NCBI taxonomy): domain Eukaryota; kingdom Metazoa; phylum Chordata; class Actinopteri; order Salmoniformes; family Salmonidae; genus Oncorhynchus; species Oncorhynchus mykiss. Next base: position 3,275,585 of record NC_048584.1, read on the forward strand.
CCTAACCGATAGAATTAACGACCATTCCGCTTCTCTAGCAACCTAACCGATAGAATTAACGACCATTCCGCTTCTCTAGCAACCTAACCGATAGAATTAACGACCATTCCGCTTCTCTAGCAACCTAACCGATAGAATTAACGACCATTCCGCTTCTCTAGCAACCTAACCGATAGAATTAACGACCATTCCGCTTCTCGAGCAACCTAACCGATAGAATTAACGACCATTCCGCTTCTCTAGCAACCTAACCGATAGAATTAACGACCATTCCGCTTCTCTAGCAACCTAACCGATAGAATGAACGACCATTCCGCTTCTCGAGCAACCTAACCGATAGAATTAACGACCATTCCGCTTCTCTAGCAACCTAACCGATAGAATGAACGACCATTCCGCTTCTCGAGCAACCTAACCGATAGAATTAACGACCATTCCGCTTCTCGAGCAACCTAACCGATAGAATGAACGACCATTCCGCTTCTCGAGCAACCTAACCGATAGAATTAACGACCATTCCGCTTCTCGAGCAACCTAACCGATAGAATTAACGACCATTCCGCTTCTCTAGCAACCTAACCGATAGAATTAACGACCATTCCGCTTCTCTAGCAACCTAACCGATAGAATTAACGACCAGGTTTAGTGAAAGGATGAAATAGTAGGACTTCTTTTTTCTTTTGTTGAATGTGTGATTTAGGATTGTTTTCTTTGGCAACCTTGGTATAAGCGGGATAAACGCCTCCTCTGTACATTCTCTGGAACTAAGGAACTCCACAGAGGGACTCCGCTGTGCGTCGCCCTTACCAGGTCGTCCATTATTTCCAGATCATGTACACAACGTTTATCCCTTACCTATTACGTTATCCGGCAAGGTATTACATGAACAGGTTTTATTACATAAAAAATGTGAAAGTTACGCTATTACTATTTATTATTACAATAACCAGTGTTATTACATGAACTGTTACAGAGCTGTATGTTGAGACAGGCTTGAATATACAAGGAAGCCAAGAGGTTATCCTACGTTGTCTGATTTTCTGTATGGTAATAATGACGATGATGATGATGAATTTTATTTTGTAAAGTGGTTCCCTGCATAAAGCATCAACATGTTCATTCACCTTTCTAGCCCATGGTGTTACAGAAAATGTTTTGTGTGATTTGAGCTTTCGGACGAGTAAAAATTAGAAGGTTAATGTCAAGCCCTGGTATTGAAAACACAGTCCCTCCCAATTTAGAGTAACTGAACTAGCTAATTTCGCCTCACGTTGTTCCACGTGAAACCAATCAAAAAGGGGAATTTTGACCACACCGGTTTGATTTGAACATACATATTTGCCCGTTTTAGAAAAGGTCAGAATGTGAATATTGGATCTGAATGAGCTCTCAAATGTATCTTTTGAAGTCAATTATCTAAATAAGCGTAAATACAGATGTCATCTTCGCATGTTTTACCCACCACTTATTTCCACATCATCTGAGGTGTATGTGTTTTGCCCGCCATCGGATGAGACTAAGAATATTCTTGAATGCAGGGCGGGTGTCATGTTTGGCTGATAAATGTACTAAAATGTGAAAATATTTGAAATTTCAACTTTAAAATGGTACCACAAGATGGTTGCAGGTCCAACCCATTATAAACTGTTGACTTGAATGGGAATACACATTGTTTTAAATTATTTTGTCAATAGTAAACTTTCATAGTCAACTTAATTGAAATCATAGAAACTCAGATAATACAATAGGCACTCCCATTCAAGTTGATATTCAACTGTGTGTGGACAATTCAATTAAAATGTCAGTTGTGTTCCAGCTAGTTTACGGTGGTCTGAAGGGATTTTTCTATGATTGAAATGACACACGGGGCGGCAGGTAGCCTCGTGGTTAGAGCATTGGACTACTAACCGAATGGTTGCAAGATCGAATCCCCGAGCTGACAAGGTAAAAATCTGTTGTTCTACCCCTGAACAAGGCAGTTAACCCACTGTTCCTAGGCCGTCATTGAAAATAAGAATTTGTTCTTAACTGATTTGCCTAGTTAAATGAAGGTTAAATAAAAAACTCACCATGTATTAAAGTGTATGTTGGGTCTCAACCGATGGTGAGCACAACACAAACACCTCAGATTATTTAAAATGGGGTCTAAGCTACAACATTTGCAAGGATTTTGTTTTGTGTGGAGTTTGTGTTTTTGTACATAGTTGACGTTAGTTAACATTTTATTTTAAAGAAATTATACGTTATTTGACAACCCTCTTTGTAAGCCTTCAACTGATATAATTCGCAGCGGTTTTACCTTTTTCAGTGATGAAGAAGTTACATGGTAGCGTGTGGTATGCAAAATGGGTCAACTTTGAGAACCTCTATCACCTGAATGTTTTTGCATTCAGGTCCAAAAGGTATCTTCCTGACCACTTCTACAAACGTGTATGGAAATGTTTTCTTCAAATCAAAGGGGTGCAGTGAAAAAGGCAATTCCATTCCTATATAGTGGGTTCCAGAATTATTGGATCCCTTGATATAGATGAGCAACAAATACTCTATAAAAGAAATAATACTTTTCTGAGCTATATTGTATGCAAAAAAAATATTATTTTATACTAAGACAATTGCTCAGAGAAAGTAATACATTTTCAAATAATACATTTTTCTTCTCAAAGATAGGGGTCAAAATTATTGGAACCCCTCTTCAATATTCCAGAACCCTCCGCTTGTGAGGATAATGACACTGAGCCTTTTACAAAAATGTTTTATGAGATTGGAGAACACATTTGGAGGGATCTTGGACCATTCCTCGATACAGAATATTTTCAGATCCTTGAAGTCCATCTACGTTTATGGACTGCCCTCTTCTATTCAAACCACAGGTTTTCAATGGGGTTCAACTGGAGACTGAGATGGCCATTGAACATTTTTTATTTTGTGTTCAATTAACAATTTCTTAGTGCAGTTTTATGTGTGCTTTTGGTTATTGACATGCTAGAAGATCCACTTGCAGCCAAGTTTTTTGGCTAAAATGGTCTGTGACGGTCTGGTAGCTCTGGAAAGATAACACATTCCATTTCACTGTTCGCTGAACAATATAAGATTGTTTTGGGGAAGTTTATTAGCTTTTTCACGCCATCTAAATATTACTCCATATCTCAAGATGACGCCTGCATTCTACCCTCACTAAATCTCTAAAAGTCTCAAACAATTTCTGCCATACAGACATGAACACTACTGCAATATACCACCTCTCTCTCGGTCTGTCTTTCTCTCTCTTTCTATTTCTCTTTCACTCTTTCTCACCTTCCCTCGCACATAGTCCCTTGTGTTTGTGTTGATGGAGATATCAATTGAGGATGAGCATGGTAACGTTTTGCTAATATTGTCTGACAGATCGAGGGGAAAGCGTTCTCTTGAGAAATGAACACACCTGTGTGAGAACACCCAACTGTCCTTGGGCCAGCTGGCATTTTTTACCCTGACCAATGACTGAGGATTTTCCTAACTGGCAGATTACAAGCTGACCTATCAATGCACTGCCCTACCATTTTGTATGGCTCTTGTTTAGATCTCACACATACTCATTGTGGATTTTTGTATTGAAACCTCAACCAAACTGCCACGTTCAATTGCAGCACTATCCACTTACAACATGCAATCAGGGAGACCGTCACTACACCCCCAGATATAATACAAGAGTTTTAATTAAGCATGAATGAGTGTGCACTTGAGCATGCATCATTTCTGTCTATTTTTCTGCATGTCTGTGTGTAAACTTGCATAATGCATGCGCCTGTGTTTCTGTGTAGATCAGTGAATGTGTGTCTGCATGTTTGTCCATGTCTGTGTCTACCTGTCCACATAACTGCATACTAACCTGTGGTGGCTGGTGGCACTTTACATCGGAGGACAGGCTCATAGTAGGACTAATGGCTGGAACGAAGTTAATGGAACATGTGATTGATACCATTCAATCGATTCCATTCCATCCCCCATTTACTATGAGCCGTCCTCCTCTCGCCAGCCTATACTGATGATATAATCAATGTAATACATAATGATATAATCAATGTAACAGCTACTAATTCATGTGTCCCTCCCAGGCTGGGAAGAAGTGTGAGGAGGCGCGTCAGGAGAAGGAGGCCATGGTGATGAAGTATGTTCGCGGGGAGAAGGAGGCTCTGGACCTGCGCAGGGACAAGGAGGGGCTGGAAAGGAGGCTGAGGGAGGCCACCAAGGAGGTGGACCGCCAGGCCCTCAGGGGAAACAGTTTGGCCCAGGAGAAAGGCCGGCTGCAGCAGCTCCACGACGCCAAGGTAACGCAGGGTTAATGTCTAAGGTGGCGCTGGTGCAATATTAGATGGACTTTCTGACACCGCTGCTTTATTTGCACTGGAAAATCTATTTCGCCTTGAGTCTTTCATATTTATTGTAGGTAATTGGAAGGAGTCTGCTCAAAGGATTTTGATGATGATGAACATGATAGTGGTGGAATGTTTTTCTTTGTACCTGCTGCCTATTGCATTATCACAACGTGTGCTTTTTACTGAAACTTTACTGCTGTGGACTAATGAACAAAATACTGAAATATGTTTTTTGAGTAAAGTGATCCTTTAACATTAATTACAAATGAAATGGCATACCGTGCCTGTTACATCCTAATGGAATCCATCTCTTGTTGTCCTCAGGAGGGAGAGGTGAGCAGGCTGAATCGGGAGTTGGAGAACGTCAAGGAGGGGATCAACTCTCACCTCATCAAGGTCAAATGGGCCCAGAACAAGCTGAGTAGTGAGACCGAGGCCCATAAGGTAAGACCAACTGCATTTTTTTACACTGTTGAATAGTAAGGCGACAGCCACAAAGAATGAGCATGTATGAAATCCTACATGCGTTCTTCAATTGTCTATTTTTGTCTGTCAAAAGTTCAACTCAAGTTTATTTTTGGACAAACTAAAAAAGCAAACATCGTGTTTTTTGATAGACAATCATCTCCGTTGATGATTAACGGATGACTCCCATTGAAAAACCATTGGCTCAATCTGTGATTTTCAGACACAGATTCGCTGTGGCCAAAGCCTGAATATTAATCGCATCAGAACAAAAGTTAAAAGACAGGAAGAAACATGATGGAAGTGGCAGAAGAATAATAGTCTACACTATTATACGCCAAAATACAGTATGATTGTGTGTGACTTAGTTTATGATTTTCAAGGGCATTATGAATTTGCACTATTTGTATAATGGAGATTTAAAAACAAATTCAAGATTTTAATCAAATCACATACATGGGTTTAGCAGTTGTTATTGTGGTTGTAGCGAAATGCTTGTGTTTCTAGCTCTAACAGTGGAGTAATATCTAATAGTAATACCAATCAATTTCACAACAATGCACACAAATCTAAAGTAAAGGAATTGGAATGAAGAACATATAAATATGTGGGCGAGCAATGTCAGAGCGTCATAGACACAGTAGAATAGTATAGAATTGTGTGTAATGCAAAATATGTAAATGTGATTAAAGTGACTACTGTTCCATTATTAAAGTGGCCAGTGATTCCAGGTCTGTGTATAGAGGGCAGCAGCCTCTAAGGTGCTAGTGATAGCTATTTAACAGTCTGATGGCCTTGAGATAGAAGCTGTTTTTCAGTTTCTCGGTCCCTGCTTTGATGCACCTGTACTGACCTCGCCTTCTGGATGATAGCGGAGTGAACAGTCAGTGACTTGGGTGGTTGTTGTCCTTGATGATCTTTTTTGGCCTTCCTGTGACATTGGGTGCTGTAGGTGTCCTGAAGGGCAGATAGTTTGCCTCTGGTGATGCGTTGGGCAGACCTCACCACCCTCTGGAGTGCCCTGCGGTTGTGGGCGGTGCACTTGCCGTACCAGGCGGTGATACAGTCCGACAAGACTCTCTCAATTGTGCATCTGTAAAAGTTTGAATGTTCTAGGTGCCGAGCCAAATTTCTTCAGCCTCCTGAGGTTCACCACAGTTTGTCATTGACGTGTTCGCCGTTTGTCATTGACATGTTCGCCGAAGAACTTGAAGCTTTCCACCTTCTCCACTGCGGTCCCATCGATGTGGGTAGGGGGGTGCCTGAAGTCCACGATCAGCTCCTTTGTTTTGTTGACGTTGGGTGAGAGGTTATTTTCCTGACACTATACTCCTAGGGCCCTCACCTCCTCCCTGTAGGCCGTCTCGTAATTGTTGGTATTCAGGCCTACTACTGTTGTCGTCTGGCAACTTGATGATTGAGTTGTAGGCGTGCATGGCCATGCAGTCATGAGTGAACAGGGAGTAAAGGAGGAGGCTGAGCATGCATCCTTGTGGGGCCCCAGGGTTTAGTATCAGCGATGTGGAGGTGTTTTTTTCCTACCTTCACCACCTGGGGGCGGCCCGTCAGGAAGTCCAGGACCCAGTTGCACAGGGCGGGGTTCAGACCCAGGGCCTCTAGCTTAATGATGCACTTGGAGGGTACTATGGTGTTGAATGCTGAGCTATTGTCCAGATGGGATAGGGCAGTGATGGCGATTGCATCGCCTGTGGATCTATTGGGGCGGTAAGCAAATTGAAGTGGGTCTAGGGTGTCAGGTAAAGTAGAGGTGATATGATCCTTGACTAGTCTCTCAATCTTAAAACAAAAATGTTTACCTTTGTTTATCCAGTTGAGAACAAGTTGTCATTTACAGCTGTGACCTGGCCAAGATAAAGCAATGCAACATAAACGACAATACAGAGTTACACACAAACAAACGTACAGTCAATAACACAATAGAAACATGTACTGTGTGTGCAAATGCAGAAGAGTAGGGAGGTAAGGCAATAAATAGGCCATAGAGGTCTTTACGTGTTTTGGATACTTTTATTTTTCCACATTGTTGTACAGAGCTTCTACCATAGCTATCTTGTTGCAGGTGTATGGTAACAATGAGATACAGTGCATTCGGAAAGTATTCAGCCATATTCTCTTTATCCACATTTTGTTACATTTAGCCTTATTCTAAAATGGATTAAATAAGTAAAAATCCTCAGCAATCTACACACAATACCCCATAATGACAAAGTGTAAACAGGTTTTTAGAAATGTTTGCAAATGTATTAAAAAATAAAAAACAGATACTGATCTGGTGAAGGATACTAAAAAATGTCTGCAGCGTTGAAGGTCCCCAAGAACACAGTGGCCTCCATCATTCTTAAATGGAAGAAGGTTGGAACCACCAAGACTTTTCCTAGAGCTTGCCACCCAACAGAACACGATGGTCACTCTGATAGAGTATACTTTTTTAGCTAGGGTCCTGTGCCCTCTCTTAGCTAGCTAACATTACACTTCAACTTGAAATGAAAACATCTTTCTGACAAAATTAGAAGTGTGTAATATCGGAAAATGTAGCTAGCTAGACTCTCTTACTTGTATACATGGATGGACGTTTCTCCCTCTCTGTCACGGATGTCATAGTTGCCCTTAGTTTGAAGATGTAATCCGGAGACAGGTGTTTTATACAACAGCCCATCTCCTTAGCTATCATACTCTAATTCCACTGATTTCAAAACTCGGTCCACCAGAAAGTAGAGAGCAACAGTTATGCTGTTCTACTACGCGATAGCTTTCAAAAAAGCTTGCTACATGGCAGACCAATCCGAACTCATCTCTCGGCATGTCCTTCCCACTCATTATCTCAGCCAATCATGACTAGCCGAAAGGTTGCTGGCTTTTTCCGTGGCTAAACCAACTAAAATGTACGTTCAAATGGCACTGCTGTGAAGTTGTGATGCACGACATACGCCTAGTTTCCTGAAACAAGTCACAAATATCAATCAAGCCAATGACTATATACATTTTTTGGACTTCTGTCCACATCAAATTTTCAGCAAAACAAAAAGCCCAATCACACAATTGTCTGTCACTCACATGCTCTGCCACAGGTGAAAGCCATCCCTTCACACTCATTAGTGGGACTAGGTCCCCATCTACTGGCCTTCATGAATATTGCACCCAAGGGAAAGCTCAAACTAATGACTGTTTATAGGCAGAGTTTCTTGTACATGATGAAGCAGTTGGTCACAGCAATGTCAATGAGATGGTAAAACAGGGTCCTGTGCCATCTCTTAGTCTTGTGGTGCGCAGAGTAGTACTGTAGTGTTCATTCACCTGGTAAGGAAGAGGTTGCCATCTCTGTCCACCTCAGTGGGGTTGGTTGACTCGTCTGGCTCATCTTATCATCTTGACTAAAAGAAAAATAGATTTAGGAGTTAGTTCAACATTGTAAAAATTGCCACATTTCAAAAGCAGAAAATCCTTCATGACAAACATTCATGCTTTTTAAACTAAATGATCTACCATTCCCTATAGGGAATGGAGATTTGAAAGGTAAGAATGTTATAGCCTGCGCTATGCTATTGTTTTGTTAGAGTGGTAGGGGAAATGTAGCATTGTCCTACTAGGCTACATTCAATGTTTATTTTCTGTAGCCTATCATGATGTAGGCTTATTCCAATATAAAATAAACCCCGTATCACCAAGTGTGTTTATTTTTAATATCAACACAGTAGAGTAATACTGTGGGGTTGGGGGAAGTTCTGTGCTGTAAAATATAACATACTAGGCTACATTGTTTATTTTCTGTGTTGTAGCCTATCATGATGTAAGCCTATTTCAATATAGAATAAACTCTATCACCAAATGTGTATATTTTCATATACAATTGTATTTATCAATTAAAAACCTCTCAGATGTAATGGCAAAATGTGGATTTCCGCCTAAATAGACATACCCAAAAGTAACTGCTATTCATGTGTAATTACATGATTCTGACATGAATATAACTTGGTATATTTGGAAAGATTATGAGGAAATTATCAGAAGATCGGTAGGAGTTACGTAGTTCAGAATACACAAGATTAAGCACACACAAAATATATTTTATTTTCAGAGTCATCTTTTTGTTTGCAAGCCATAAGTTAATTATTGATGCCCAGAGCTGGAAACACATCAGATGGCTTCCACAACATGTGAACAATATCAGAAAAATGTTGTAGTAAGTGGTGTCAGGTGTGGTCGCAGGACTTTTCCAAGTGTCCCTCCAAACCTCCAAACCTCTCCAAAGTGACATGTCTTATTAGATAATTCCAGTGCTATTACATATTTGCAATTCCTAAATGCTATTTGTTATAAAAACAAAATGTATACAACACCAACCTCTGTCAAACATTGCAGGGGATATCCAAGTGTTTTCATCATATTTTTAATGCGCAAAGATATAGTCACTCGGTGGACATTCGATGTTGCCATTAACTCATATAACATTGCCTAAATTTGTTCCTACCGAACCCTTTGATTAATTTCATACCCCCATGTAGCTATAGCTCAAACACAGACCAAATCGAAGCTTACCTTGTAAAATGTTTGCTGTTTGGTGAAAACGTTGTTAAAAAAAAATATTTTGACTCTCGGGGCTGGAGGTCAGTAACGGTAGGTCACAGGCAGACAAATAGGACATCCTCATGATCTTAGGAGACCTGTCTTTCGGTGTGAATCAACGTATTCCGTGTTTATTTAATTTATGCTTCACAACGCTAACCGGAATGTAGGTAGCAGCCATCTTGAAATTAGATTAATCGCCTTCCCTTATACAATCGTATGCCCATATAGGGTAGTAAGTGTCTCCGGTCAATAGCCAAGATACTCAGCTTTCTGCAAACATCCTGCTTTTCCAGATAGGGGCTACCGTTCTCATACCAGACTGAATTTAATAAAATACATCTAATCGGGTCTCCAAATATGGGGACTTTACATTTAAGAGGTTTTAAGTAAATAATAACAGCACATCCAATAAAGATATTGTAGACTAGGCTACTCCCATATCGTATCAACATAGCAAATAATAGACGGCGACTTTACCGTTGGACTATCAACACAGAAAATAGAATGCCTTGGACGTTGCCATTTTAAAATAAACTAAATTGCCAATGTGTTATCTTTCCAAATACTGTCACAATTATGAGGTAGGCCTACTTACGATTCTGCCACCATGAATTTCAGCCTGTTCATCATAATCAGGAAGCTGTCCTGACCAGACAATCTACGATTCTGCCACAATGAATTTCAGCCTGTTCATCATAATCAGGAAGCTGTCAGGACCAGATAATCTACGATTCTGCCACAATGAATTTCAGCCTGTTCGTCATAATCAGGAAGCTGTCCTGACCAGATAATCTAAGATTCTGCCACAATGAATTTCAGCCTGTTCATCATAATCGGGAAGCTGTCCTGACCAGATAATCTACGATTCTGCCACCAATGAATTTCAGCCTGTTCATCATAATCAGGAAGCTGTCCTGACCAGATAATCTACGATTCTGCCACAATGAATTTCAGCCTGTTCATCATAATCAGGAAGCTGTCAGGACCAGATAATCTACGATTCTGCCACAATGAATTTCAGCCTGTTCATCATAATCAGGAAGCTGTCCTGACCAGACAATCTACGATTCTGCCACAATTAATTTCAGCCTGTTAATCATAATCAGGAAGCTGTCCTGACCACACATTCTACGATTCTGCCACAATTAATTTCAGCCTGTTCATCATAATCAGGAAGCTGTCCGGACCAGACAATCTACGATTCTGCCACAATGAATTTCAGCCTGTTCATCATAATCAGGAAGCTGTCAGGACCAAATAATCTTCTGCATCCTCACTGTTCTTCAAAGTCGCATCTAATGCTTGGTGTTCTTCAAAGTCGCATCTAATACTTGGTTTTCGTGGTGACGATTTACTTTCCATATTTCTTCATGCACAACACAAACAAATTATATTTCTGCCTCACAGAAGTGTTGACTCACCCTGTTGGAGTCTCTGAGTTTCATCACTCCGTGACCCTTCGTGTACACTAACACGTGGTGCTGTGTGGGGAAACGCCACTTCCCATTCAATTTTAATGGAAGTAAAGTGGTGAAAAGTAGAGTGGGCAGGGGACCGTTGGGCGGCACGAACGTGGTGTGGGAGGCGGTGGAAAAAGTACATTTTACAACTTTATGCAAATCACTAGCGGCGACCGCTGGGCGATAACCAGTCATATCGAGTGGTTTCCATTACGAATTTGAAGCTATGCAACCCAACGCTGGAGACTTTCTTCAGCAAAGATGTCTGAGAAAAATACTAGGATGGAAGCAAATGTAAGTAACTATAACGTCACAACAAATCATTAAAAAATGGCCGTTGTGACATGAGTATGCAATTGTAATTCGTGTTGTTTAATGTTTTCGGGACTCCTGAGAGAACCAGTTGACAAGTCTTGTGAAATAGTGGATGTAAAGAATCTAGCTAGTTAAAGCAGTTACTGCAAATTGAAGAAAAAAAGCTTGCCTTGCTGATATGTTCATGCTATGCACCAGAAGTAACGTAGCTAGCTGACTATGTTCTTGCTTATTGTGCAGTGGAGGATAACCATTCCTGTATGCCTATGGATGTGTAGCTAGCTATGTAGCCAATCTGTGTATGGACCCTAAAACGTTTGGTATATATATTAGTCTGGAACCTTGTTATGAACCTCAGCTATCATAGCCGGTTGTATCAACTTCAAAACAGTCTGAATGGTATTAATGAAGCCCATGGATTGAGTAGAATATACAGTGCCTTCGGAAAGTATTCAGACCACTTCACCTTTGCCACATTTTGCTACTTTACAGCCTCATTCTAAAATTGATTCAATTGTTTTTTACCCCCTCATCAATCTACACACTTTACTCTGTACTTTGTTGAAGCCCCTTTAGCAGCAATTACAGAAACAAGTCTTCTAGGGGTGACACTACAAGCTTGGCACACCTGTATTTGGAGAGTTTCTCCTGTTCCTCTCTGGAGATCCTCTCAAGCTCTGTCAAGTTGGATAGGGAGCATTGGTGCACAGCTATTTTTAGGTCTCTCCAGAGATGTTCCATCAGGTTCAAGCTCTGGCTGGGCCACTCAAGGACATTCAGAGACTTGTCCAGAAGCCACTCTTGTGTTGTCTTGGCTGTGTGCTTAAGGTCATTGTCCTGTTGGAAGGTGAACCTTCGCCCCAGTCTGAGGTCCGGAGCGCTTTGGAGCAGGTTTTTATCAAGGATCTCTCTGTACTTTGCTCCGTTCATCTTTTCTTCGATCCTAACTAGTCTTCCAGTACCTGCAGCTAAAAAACATCCCTACAGCATGATGCTGCCACCACCATGCTTCACCGTAGGGATGGTGCCAGGTTTCCTCCAGATGTGACGCTTGGCATTCAGGCCAAAGAGTTCAATCATCGTTTCATCAGACCAGAGAATCTGGTTTTCATGGTCTGAGAGTCCTTTAAGTGCCCTTTGGGCCATCTCCACAGTGGAAATCTAGAGCTCTGTCAGAGTGACCATCCTGTTTTTGGTCACCTCCCTGACCAAGGCCCTTCTCCCCCGATTGTTCAGTTTGGCCGGGCGGCCAGCTCTAGGAAGAGTCTTGGTGGTTCTAAACTTCTTCCATTTAAGAATGATGGAGGCCACTGCGTTCTTGGGGACCTTCAATGCTGCAGAAATGTTTTTGTTCCCTTCCCCAGATCTGTGCCTCGACACAATCCTGTCTGGGAACTGGACAATTCCTTGGACTATGAGAGCTTGGTTTTTACACTGACATGCACTGTCAACTGTGGGACCTTATATAGACAGGTGTGTGCCTTTCCAAACCATGTCCAATCATTGAATTTACCACAGGTGGACTCCAATCAAGTTGTACTAACATCTCAAGGAAACATCTCCTTGGAAACAAGATGCACCTGAGTTCAATATTGAGTCTCATAGCAAAGTGTCTGAATACTTATGTAAATAAGGTATTTCAGTTTTAAAAAATGTATACCTTTGCAAAAATTTGTACAATACGTTTTTGGTTTGTTATTGTGGGATATTGTGTGTAGATTGCTACGTTTTACATTAAAAAAAATATATATATATTTTAGAGTAAGACTGTAAGGTAACAAAATGTGGAAAAAACCAAGGGGTCTGAGTACTTCCCGAAGGCACTGTAATTTAACTTTATTGTGCCACGGATGCAAGTCGTGTATATACATTTAGTTATTACCAAGCATTAGATCTCCACATTGGAGCCTGTACATTGAATATGCTCATTGACTCTACCTTGGCAAATAAAGGTGCAGTTCAGGAATGCATGTCTTTTTCAGTCCTATCCAATACCAGGAGTATCAAACTCCAGTCTTTTGAGTGATGCTGTGTCTGCATTAATGTATTATAATTATACACTTCAACAGTGTTTACAAGTCCTGGTCCTGGGAGATCAATGGTTACACGTTGTAACTATGCAATAGACTAGAAACATGATTTAACTAGCTTAAGGCTGATTTGTAATTCATATATACAGAAATATAATTTTAAAAACAGTACACTTCCTATGTGTCATGTAAATACTCTAAAACCGGTTAATTTCCTTCATCTGCATTGATCTGATAAGCACAGGATAGGTGTAGTATTTGATCAAATGAGAGAATTTCAACCAGTAGGGAATGTGAAAGGCTTTATTGAAATAAGTTCATTATCCAAGTGTTCTAAATACATACATGCATTATAAAGATTAGAATTGTAATTTAAGTTAAATCAGGTACACATCTGGTGTGCATGATAAAAACAGAGGGAGAAGGTGGGGAGAGAGGTGTGAGAGACTGTAAAAGGAAAGAGGTAAGAACAGAGGAGCAGGGAAGACTGCAAATGCTTTATGAGTAACAGTGCAACTAAACATACTATTCTCTCAGTTCATCACAATTACATAATAGTGTCTCTTGCGGTGTGTCCTAACGGACCTTCTGGCCATCTGGGGGCAGACGCTATCTTAACCCCCAGGTCACCCCCCCCCCCCCCCACTTAACATTTTAAGAGCATGTTTTGGTTTTGTACAGACATCACCCTTACCTAAACAGCACCCTCACTTGAGAAGTAGAAATAAAAGGGAGAAAAACTGGGAATTTAATAACTACAGTTGACATAGCTAAGTAAATGGAAGATGGACTCTTATTGCTATGCGGAAGGCTCTTGAAAGAGCCTTTGGTTGTGCATAGTATAGTCTATGGGATTGCCAGGGAACAGCACCCTCTTCGAAGAAGTAGGGGATGAAGATCTCCTGCACAAGGATTGCTTCTCTTACTGCGTTGTTCGACCCCATCCTTGAAACATCCTGCAGAGCAGCAGACCTTTCCTCTGGCACACGAGGTGCAGATCCTCTCCTGGAACGCGTGTCCAAGTTATGCAGGACACAGGTAGCCTTCACACGCTCAAATTCCCCCAGGAGGCAGTCTCAGATGGCCCTGGTCACCCAACTGTGCAGTGTCCTACAATGGTTCCTCCTTTAAAAGTTGCGTTATACTGCAGCACACCTTGCATTCTGTGGCACGTCACTTAATTCTCAGCCATTTCTTCTGTTACTGCAAGTTATTGCTAGTTTGACCACCAGAGGGCATCTTTGAGAAGCATTTGATAGTATTCCATATTGGCATTACCAGAGAATTTAACAACTTTTTTGTAGTAACATAGTATATGGAATTGATTTGAAGAAATTTGGCTTAATTAATTTGATTAATATTATGGTGTTTCCGTTGGATGGAATGGAAAATATGGTGCTGTACAACGTGATTGTCGGGAGTAGGCTACAGGATTGGAGGATTCTAAATGGTTCGCCTTTATTAGACAACTTTGTTCCAATACATCTATAAATCAGTGATATTTATTCCCATAGTAATTTGTTATGGATCCGTAATTTGTTATGGATCTAAATCAACATCTCTATTTTTTTCATCTATTTTTTTTAACAAAATGTGGTTATTTGTGTATTAGGCTACTGTGCTCTGGTATTCTGCGCTCTGGTACACTCGACGAGAGTGCTATGAAATCCATGTAGATACAGTGCCTTGCGAAAGTATTCGGCCCCCTTGAACTTTGCGACCTTTTGCCACATTTCAGGCTTCAAACATAAAGATATAAAACTGTATTTTTTTGTGAAGAATCAACAACAAGTGGGACACAATCATGAAGTGGAACAATATTTATTGGATATTTCAAACTTTTTTAACAAATCAAAAACTGAAAAATTGGGCGTGCAAAATTATTCAGCCCCTTTACTTTCAGTGCAGCAAACTCTCCAGAAGTTCAGTGAGGATCTCTGAATGATCCAATGTTGACCTAAACGACTAATGATGATAAATACAATCCACCTGTGTATAATCAAGTCTCCGTATAAATGCACCTGCACTGTGATAGTCTCAGAGGTCCGTTAAAAGTGCAGAGAGCATCATGAAGAACAAGGAACACACCAGACAGGTCCGAGATACTGTTGTGAAGAAGTTTAAAGCCGGATTTGGATACAAAAAGATTTCCCAAGCTTTAAACATCCCAAGGAGCACTGTGCAAGCGATAATATTGAAATGGAAGGAGTATCAGACCACTGCAAATCTACCAAGACCTGGCCGTCCCTCTAAACTTTCAGCTCATACAAGGAGAAGACTGATCAGAGATGCAGCCAAGATCACTCTGGATGAACTGCAGAGATCTACAGCTGAGGTGGGAGAATCTGTCCATAGGACAACAATCAGTCGTATATTGCACAAATCTGGCCTTTATGGAAGAGTGGCAAGAAGAAAGCCATTTCTTAAAGATATCCATAAAAAGTGTCGTTTAAAGTTTGCCACAAGCCACCTGGGAGACACACCAAACATGTGGAAGAAGGTGCTCTGGTCAGATGAAACCAAAATTGAACTTTTTGGCAACAATGCAAAACGTTATGTTTGGCGTAAAAGCAACACAGCTCATCACCCTGAACACACCATCTCCACTGTCAAACATGGTGGTGGCAGCATCATGGTTTGGGCCTGCTTTTCTTCAGCAGGGACAGGGAAGATGGTTAAAATTGATGGGAAGATGGATGGAGCCAAATACAGGACCATTCTGGAAGAAAACCTGATGGAGTCTGCAAAAGACCTGAGACTGGGACGGAGATTTGTTTTCCAACAAGACAATGATCCAAAACATAAAGCAAAATCTACAATGGAATGGTTCAAAAATAAACATATCCAGGTGTTAGAATGGCCAAGTCAAAGTCCAGACCTGAATCCAATCGAGAATCTGTGGAAAGAACTGAAAACTGCTGTTCACAAATGCTCTCCATCCAACCTCACTGAGCTCGAGCTGTTTTGCAAGGAGGAATGGGAAAAAAATTCAGTCTCTCGATGTGCAAAACTGATAGAGACATACCACAAGCGACTTACAGCTGTAATCACAGCAAAAGGTGGCGCTACAAAGTATTAACTTAAGGGGGCTGAATAATTTTGCACGCCCAATTTTTCAGTTTTTGATTTGTTAAAAAAGTTTGAAATATCCAATAAATGTCGTTCCACTTCATGATTGTGTCCCACTTGTTGTTGATTCTTCACAAAAAAATACAGTTTTATATCTTTATGTTTGAAGCCTGAAATGTGGCAAAAGGTCGCAAAGTTCAAGGGGGCCGAATACTTTCGCAAGGCACTGTAGTAGGCTAGACACATGAATTTTTTTAACAATGTTATTTTCTGATAAGAACAAGTTAATTGCATCTGCCGTGGAGCCCAGTTTCATAATATGACCATATTTCCCAGCTGCTTGGTGTCGTTTTGAAGTAATCGTGAAAAAACATGCCTTATTTTAGTGCATTTTTCACCCTGCCAGCTCCTATTAGTTCATTTGAGCACCGTGGCACCAACTCGCCTTCCGAACGTTCTATTCCCAGCATATTGTTCAACGTCACAATGCCTGCTTTGCTATGGTTGGCAATGAGACCTACTCACATTGTTTTATAGTTAAAATGTAAACAACAAAAATAATATTGGAACTCTGCGGTCTTCCCATTGTTTCCTACGGGGAGGAAATTTAGGCATGTCTGTTTATTTCGCAATGTGTATATTTAGATTTTTTCCAAGTAGGACGCCATTTTATTCATGAGAATCTCCTCTTTCTAATTATGTAAGCCTGGGCAGCTAGCTTGGTTGTCATCAAATGCTAGCCCCAAAATACTTTTTGCCCTTGGAACGCTGAGCTCCCCCCATTGTTTTCCTACGGAGAGGCATGTCGGTGTATTTCGCCAAATATCTCACTGTGTATATTTAGTTTTTTTCAAGTCTGGTGTAACCGGTGTGAAATGGCCAGCTAGTTAGCAGGGTGCATGCTAATAGCGTTTCAATCGGTGAAGTCACTCGCTTTGAGACCTTGAAGTAGTAGCCGCGGGTTTTGTGGATCGATGGGTAACAATGTTTCGAGGGTGGCTGTTGTTGATGTGTGCATAGGGTCCCTGGTTCGAGCCCAGGTAGGGGCGAGGAGAGGGACGGAAGCTATTTCTACTTTGCACATTCTTCCATTGCTATCTACCATTCCAGTGTTTTACTTGCTATATTGTATTTACTTTGCCACCATGGCCTTTTTTTGCCTTTACCTCCCTTATCTCACCTCATTTGCTCACATCGTATATAGACTTGTTTATACTGTATTATTGACTGTATGTTTGTTTTACTCCATGTGTAACTCTGTGTCGTTGTATGTGTCGAACTGCCTTGCTTTATCTTGGCCAGGTCGCAATTGTAAATGAGAACTTGTTCTCAACTTGCCTACCTGGTTAAATACAGGTAAAATAAAAAAATATGGATAGAGTAGAATATAATAATTTTATTGTGCCAAGGATGCAAGTCCTATATACACATGTACTGTAGTTATTACCACGCATGAGATTCCCACATTCTAGCCTGTACATTGAATATATTCACTGATCATGCACCTCTCCTTGGCAAATAAAGGTGTGGTTCAGGTATGAATCTCTGAGACATTATTTTTCAGTCATATCAAACTCCAGTCTTTGAATGATGCTGTGTCTGCATGTATGTATTACAATTATACACTTCAACAGTGTTTACCGCTCCTGGGACATCAACGATTACACATTGTAACTATGCAATAGTGCTACTGTATGCAGAATTCTTGACGCACAACCGAAGATGCTGCCATATCCTGCCAGCACGCCCACAAGCGAGCCACTCGGGAGAAGAATGATGACGCGAGGAAGAGGGAAAGGAATGAGATGGGAACAAAAATTTGTTGCATAATTGGGGAGGGGTGTTAATAGTTGAACAATAGACTATTCAACCATTACTAAAGAATAGTCAAATAGCCTAGCTAGGTGTGAACCCCCCCCCTCCTCCTATCACAGACCAGATTTGCCCTAACGACCAAGGGGTAGCTTACTTCTCAATGTAAGAAAGTAATGACTTTTCAAATAAGTTACCTTGCACGTTATGTTGGCTGACAATTTGTTAGCTTCCCTATCCTTATGAACCACACAGCATATCATTACAGCAGTATGTAGTAGAAGTTATACATCAAACTTGCCAGTATGTTAACTATAGGCTAACTAACTACCCAACGTTTATTGACTTGATAATTCTCGTCATTCTTAGCTTAGCTAAATGGTATAGTCGTTGTGCTTTCTCAATGGACATTCGGGTGTTAAATTCACTCTGGCTATCTATAGGTTGGACAATAGAACGAGTCAAAATTCACCCGGCTGAAAAACGGCTTCAGAACGTTGGCTAAACTGGAACACTAGCTCGAGCCCATAGAAAATCAATGTAATCGAATGTTCGCAGACCCTGTTTTGACTGGAGTGATGCTTAGATTCCATTAAAAATGTATCCCTTTTTATTTTACCACTACAATCTGTTCGTCGGGCGAAACAGGGAAAAAAACTACTTGTGTAGCAAGTAAACATCCGCACCTCGATAATGTCAACTGTGCTAGCTACACATCCATAGGCATACAGTTATTTTTTATATTCCACTACACAATAAGAAAGTAAATAGTTAGCTAGCTATGTTACTTCAGTTGCATTGCAAGGCAAGCTTACTCAATTGTACATTCAATTTTCAGTAAATGCTTTAGCTAGCTAGATTCTTTACACCAATGTTTCACAAGACGACAGCCTGGTTTGCTGGTTTTCTCAGGAGTCCCTAAAACATTAAACAACACGAATTACAAATTCATTCTCGCAACACAAGCAAGTCAGAACTTGCTAAATAGCGATTTCCGTAAATTAACTTTGCGCATATTTTTTTGTCATAAACGTTTGTCTCTACATCACATTAACTAAAATATTCCTCTCAATTGTACATTTTGTCAGCCATCTTCACCCAGGGACGGGTGGCTCGCGTCAAAAAATCATCATTGGAACCACCCCTTGTGGTGGTCAAGAGCAATGAAGCCCTGACGCCTACCTCTAAGTCCCACGGTGCAAGCTCGCAACTTTTAAAGGAGGAACCACTGTACACGGTAACTGTAGGCAATGATTTTGAAGGAATCTCCAGTTGCAAGATATCTGTAGGAATATGGAAGATAATATCATTAGTAATCCACAATGACCTGGCAATGTAAAATTCTAATAAAGTATAATATCTATTATTACAAATCATGATAACGTTGGATGGATAGCTGCATGTGCGCACACGTGCATATGACATTAGCAGGATCATATCAAGGATAGCATCACAAATGAACACATAAATAACACTTGATGGATGCACATGCTGCGTTAGCACCGTTACAAGATCTAAATGAAAACGACTCAGAAGGTGAACCTACACCTCCGAGGCCTAAGCACTAAAAAGCGTGAACGATGCGCACTGAGCAGCTAGCTGCCTGTGCCACCACCAAATTAAACGGTGTGAGGCAGGAGAGTGGAAGGGATGGCATCGTTGGGATAGAACAAGCCACAGTCTGATTATCAGAACAAAATGTCATCACTAAGAGAGCAGGCCTGACATCTCAAGCAAAAAACATCAGCAACGCGCTCACCAGCTTTTGTTGTTTTCTGACATGCTACGTCACATCAGGCACTGTACTGTGGCTGACGTGCACAGGGAGCAAGGAGACACTGCCTGGTGTATATATGGAGAGCTTCTGGTCAGACATACAGTACCAGTCAAATGTTTGGATTTATTTAGATTTCAAGGCACGCTTAACCATCATGGCGACCACAGCATTCTGCAGCGATACGCCATTCCATCTGGTTTGCGCTTAGTGGGACTATCATTTGTTTTTCAATAGGACAATGACCCAACACATCTCCAGGCTGTGTAAGGGCTATTTGATCAAGAAGGAGAGTGGTGGGGTGCTGCATCAGATGACCTGGCCTCCACAATCACCTGACCTAAACCCAATTGAGATGGTTTGGGATGAGTTGGACCACAGAGTGAAGGAAAAGCAGCAAACAAGTGCTCAGCAGATGTGGGAACTCCTTCAAGACTGTTGGAAATGCATTCCAGGGGAAGCTGGTTGAGAGAATGCCAAGAATGTGCAAAGATGTCATCAAGGCAAAGGGTGGCTACTCCAATATAAAATATATTTGGATTTGTTTAACCATTTTTTTAGTTACTACATGATTCCATATGTGTTATTTCATCATTTTGATGTCTTCACTATTATTCTACAATGTTGAAAATAGTAAAAAATAATGAGTAGGCGTGTCCAAACTTTTGACTGGTACTGTATATGGGATACCTTTCTTTGGAGAGAACATTTCATGGGATCGCTTAAGAGAGATCATGCCTTACCTCTGTTTTGATGACAAAGCGAGAATGCGACTCCTGGAAACACACATTTGCAATGGTATCGACATACAAAAATCATGGACTTTTTGTCTGCTGTCATATCGACACCTACTGTGCCTTCAGAAAGTATAAAGACCCATTCACTTTTTCCACATTTTGTTACGTTACAGCCTTATTCTAAAATTGATTAAATAAAATAAAAAATCCTCAGCAATCTACACACAATACCCCATATTGACAAAGTGAAAACAGTTTTATTAAAAATAAATGACAGAAATACCTTATTTACATAAGTATTCAACCCCTTTTGCAGTGAGACTCGAAATTGAGCCCAGGTGCATCCTGTTCCATTGATCATGTCCATTGAGATGTTTCTACAACTTGATTGGAGTCCACCTGTGTTAAATTCAATTGATTGGACATGATTTGGAAAGGTACACACCCGTCTATATACTCCTGTCACAGTTGACAGGACAACGACCCTAAGCCCACAGCCAGGACAGCGCAGGAGTGGCTTCTGGACAAGTCTCTGAATGTCCTTGAGTGGCCCAACCAGCGCCTGGACTTGAAACTGATGTAACATCTCTGGAGACGTCTGAAAATAGCTCTGCCGCAACGCTCCCCATTCAACCTGACAGAGCTTGATAGGTTCTGCAGAGAAGAATGGGAGAAACTCCCCAAATACAGGTGTGCCAAGCTTGTAGCATCATACCCAAGAAGACTTGAGGCTGGAATCGCTGTCTAAGGTGCTTCAAAAAGTACTGAGTAAAGGGTCTGAATACTTATGTAAATGTGATATTTCAATTTTATATTTTATTGCAAACCTGTTTTTGCTTTGTCATTATGGGGTATTGTGTGTAGAGTGATGAGGGGGAAAAACTATTTAAATCTCACGAGAACCGCCAAAGGCCACTGACACTTGATTTTGTAAATAAAAAAAATAAAAAGCTTTGTCCGGCTCCTTCCCTGACTTTCCTAAATGGTGGTATTTTACACTGCTCATTTGTCAGAATTTTGAAATTGCAAATAGAAAAGTATTTAGAGCCTTTTAACCTTTTATTTTTCACACCTATTCGTAACTTAACCCGCCAAGACAATGTGCTACAGGCGCAAATGCGTCTCTCTCCTTACTGAATGAATGACAAATAGGTGAATGGGCGATAATTGTGCACCTACTTCACAATTTAAATTAAATTACGCTTAACTGAATGATGAGGGTGAAGAGGTTGAATTAATTTATAAAGAGAATTGTGTAATGATGAGTTTGTTATGCTCATATCAGCAGCAAATCATTTGATGCGTGCCTTGGGGGTTGATACTATTCTATTTTATTTTTTTCTTTGTAAAAATAAGCTCTTATGGAACTGTTTTATTTACTATAACTCTATTACTAATCGAATGTCTTGTAAGGGAAACGATAACATTCATCATGTTGCAGTAGACCTCTGGAATAATGCGAAACATATCCTTGACTCTGTCAAGCGACGCAAACTATGTCAATTACTGAATTAATGACAATGGGCGATGATTGTGCAAATTACTTAACAATAACATTTAAATTAGGCCTAACTGTATGTTGAGGTTGTTTTAATTTAGAACAACAATAGTGTAATGAGTTTGTGTTATGCATATTTATCAGCGTTGGCGCTCATGTTAGTAATTTGACTGCACACCTTGCGGGTCGATATCATTCTCTTTTATATTTTACATCGTAAAAAGAAGCTGTTACAGTGACCGTATTACCGCCACACGGGCAGGCACGAGTCATGAAGGCAGTCAAATTCCAGGTGACTGTTTAGTCACGGTAATCAGGTTTCTCCAAGCTATGATGCTGCTGCTGGTCATTAGTAGCCTGCCAAACTTCCTAACTGCATGTTACTCAGCACTCTACTGTCCTCCTAATCATTCTGACATCAATGAAAATGTTATCGAAAATCTAATCAAACTCTTCACGAGAGCGTATGAGCTCATGTTGCGCAACATTTCTATAGGCTTTGCAATTGCAGGAGAAAACAGAGTGATGGCCTCTATTAAAAAGAGGAGGATTCCATCAGCTTTCAAAAGGCTAGACCTACTATATTTATTTATCAACTTTCCTAGTATTAAGCACATTGCTTGTCTTTACAACAGGAGTATCGGGTACCTGGCTGGCATGAAAATTAACCATGGGAAAAGCATCCTCCATTTGCTATTTAAGTGCATAGATGACATGTATTTATTTCAGAGACGAATGCTTGATAATGGTTCATTCTAAATCAAAACAAAGGTCACACTTATTTAGTATATGTAAAGACGAGATTAAGGCCTATATGTTGTGATAAGGTTTTAATCACAACTAAAGTGTCCAAATACCTTTTTAAAATGAAGCACATTAATCTGCTTTACAACTAGTGTACAGCCTAACTGGCATTCATACACAGCGTAGCGCGTGAGTTTCAAGTTTGGGAAGACCATTTTCACCATTTATAAATGCACCTTTATAATAAAAGCATTACCTTCATAATCACATTTGTGGTCACTTGATAATGGTATTTTCCTGCTAATGGAACATTCACGCTTATAGCCTACTGCCTTCCTGCACTTATAATGTGAAGAAATAGCCTAATAGTTTATCACAATTTTAAACTGAAAATTCTGATCTGTTGTGTCAGGCTCATTGCTTAAAACAGTTATTTTGATGCTCGTGGTTGTATTAATTTGGGATCTAGAGCATCCCACAACTGTCTCAGACTGTTTGGAATATGTATTTCTCACACAGAATAGAATGGGTCAACTTTTGTACTATGAGGGATAGTAGATTGACATAGGCTAGTGCATTTGCTGTTCATTAGGTCTACTCATCTTTTAGGCTGACAAAGTCAATTAACCTCCCAAGTTTAGATAAGAATAATAACCTCATACAATGCAATGAAAATTATATTCACCTGAAGTGCTGGTACTGTTTGATCTGTGGCAGCGGCCTGAAGTACAGAGTCAGGTGTTGTTGCCAGCCATAGCTTTCCACCAGCACCGTACCATCCTCCAGTCCAACCAACTGTGGGATGTTGACCTCTGTCACAGTGCTGACCTTCATAACACCAGCAATCTCAGACAAATGGTCACAATGGTCTTTCTGAAGCACTGCTTGATGAGGCCGAAGCATCCGTCGGAGCAAACTTGATGTGGCCTGTGATCAGGAAGTGAAGGTCCAGACTGTGGTGGAGCTTGTGCATGGTCCGCCAGGCACAAACTTGTTTTGGCCACCGCAGTTATCACAATTCGGGTCCACACATGTTTCCCCAACTCCGTAGTTGGTGAAGAAATGGTGCATGTAGTTGATGACTGCGCTGCTGCCTTTGCTGGATGACATGCCTTCATCAGTCAAGTAGTTGACTTGTGGTATTCCTTCACAGCAGACACCAAACAAGCCACACTTGTGATGGGTTAAAAAGTTGATGGAACCTGGCTGCATAGGGTCAGAAGGATAGTGCACCTGCAAACAACAAAATAATATTAAAATATGTTTATCAAAGGAAAATGTAATGTAAAACGTAATCATTTTTTTATGCATCATTATCAGGTAAGTTTCACTTACCTCCAAATGTGCAGAGCAGGATCCATAATAAATACAAATACAATACTGCATACAGAAACTGAAATGGTCCACCCACCCACACACAGTGTGGTGAAGAAGGCGCAACAGTGCCTCTTCAACCTCAGGAGGCTGAAGAAATTTGGCTTGGCACCTAAAACCCTCAATCTTTTGGATGCACGAGAGCATCCTGTTGGGTTGTATCATCGCTTGGTACAGCAACTGCACAGCCCGCAACCGCAGGGCTCTCCAGAGGGTGGTGTGGTCTGCCCAACGCATCACCGTTGCATTGGGCAGACTGTTAAACAGCCATCACTAGCACAGTAAGGCTGCTGCCTATATACATAGACTTGAAATCACTGGCCACTTTAATAAATGGAACACTAGTCACTTTAATAATGTTTACATATCTCTTCTCATATGTATATGCTGTATTCTATACTTAGACTTGTGTGTATTGGGTATATGTTGTGAAATGGTTAGATATTACTTGTTAGATATTACTGCACTGTCGGAGCTAGAAACACAAGTATTTCGCTACACCCGCAATAACATATGCTGAGCATATGCATGTGACCAATACAATTTGATTTGATTTGAAACATCTTGGAAACTGAAAGTGATAACACACCTAAAATGATAACACATAGCCCGACTACACGTACCTCTGGAAAATACAGAAATAATGTCAGACATATAAATGTAGTGCCAATCATGTTGGAGGTCAATTAAATAATCAAAATTTGGCTATAACTAGCAATCCGGAATTGACATTCTGAGAGATCATTACTACACACAAATTATACACGTAATGTTAGCTAGCTAACATCATGCTTTAACTTGCAATGAAAACAACTTTCTGTCAAAATTTGAAATGTATATTTGAAACTGTAGCTAAACTCTTACCCGTATACAGAAGTTTACATACACTTAGTTTGGAGTCATTAAAACTACATTTTCAACCACTCCACAAATGACTTGTAAACAAGCTATAGTTTTGGCAAGTTGGTTAGGACATCTACTTTGTGCATGACACAAGTAATTTTTCCAACAATTGTTTACAGACAGATTATTTCACTTATAATTCACTGTATCACACTTCCAGTGGGTCAGAAGTTTATGTAGACTAAATTGACTGTGCCTTTAACTTCTTACGGCTGAGATCCCGCTAACGGGATCGATATGACAACAGCCAGTGAAAGTGCAGGGCGCCAAATTCAAACAGAAATCTCATAATTAAAATTCCTCAAACATACAAGTATTTTACACCATTTTAAAGATAAACTTGTTGTTAATCCCATCACAGTGTCCGATTTCAAAAAGGCTTTACGGCGAAAGCACCACAAACGATTATGTTAGGTCAGCACCTAGTCACAGAAAAACACAGCCATTTTTCCAGCCAAAGATAGGAGTCACAAAAAGCAGAAATTGAGATGAAATTAATCACCAACCTTTGATGATCTTCGTCAGATGACACTCATAGGACTTCATGTTACACAATACATGTATGTTTTGTTTGATAAAGTTCATATTTATATCCAAAAATCTGTTTACATTGGTGCGTTATGTTCAGTAATGTTTTGCTTCCAAAACATCCAGTGATTTTGCAGAGAGCCACACTAATTTACAGAAATACTCATAATAGACATTTGATAGAAGATACAAGTGTAATGCATGGAATTATAGATCCACTTCCCCTTAATGCAACCGCAGTGTCAGATTTTAAAAAAAGCTTTACGGAAAAAGCAAACCATGCAATAATCTGAGTACAGTGCTCAGACACAAAAGCAAGCCATACAGATACCCGCCATGTTGTGAAGTCAACAGAAGACAGAAATAGCATTATAAATATTCACTTACCTTTGATGATCTTCATCAGAATGCACTCCCAGGAATCCCAGTTCCACAATAAATGTTTGTGTTGTTTGAAAAAGTCCATTTATGTTCAAATACCTCCTTTTTGTTTGCGCGTTTAGTTCACAAATCTAAATTCATGAGGCGTGAGCACTAGATCCAGACAAAGGAAATGTTTGACGTTACAGTTCGTAGAAACATGTCAAACGAAGTATAGAATCAATCTTTAGGATGTTTTTAACATAAATGTTCAATAATGTTTTAACCGGAGAATTCCTTTGTCTTTAGACATGCAATGGAACGCAGCTAAATCTCACAGGAGCGTGCGAGACTGAGCTCAGGGCACTCTGCCAGACCTCTGGTTGAAACAGCTCTCTTTCTCTCCCCCTTCACAGTAGAAGCCTCAAACAAAGTTCTAAAGACTGTTGATATCTAGTGGAAGTGCAATCGGACCAAATTTACACTATCTTGGATAGGCAGAGTTGAAAAACTACAAACCTCAGATTTCCCACTTCCTGGTTGGATTTTTCTCTCAGGTTTTTGTCTGCCATATGAGTTCTGTTATACTCACAGACATCATTCAAACAGTTTTAGAAACTACAGAGTGTTTTCTATCCAATACTACTATTAATATGCATATATTATCATCTGTGACAGAGTAGCAGGCAGTTTACTCGCCAAATGCTAATCGATACAACTCAAACTTCCATTAAAACACACATGCAGGGTACTCAATTAAAGCTACACTCGTTGTGAATCTAGCCAACATGTCAGATTTTTAAAATGCTTTTCGGCGAAAGCATGAGAAGCTATTATCTGATAGCATGCAACACCCCGAAATACCTGAAGGGAACGTAAACAAAATAATTAGCGCAGCCGGCGCTACACAAAACGCAGAAATAAAATATAAAACATTCATTACCTTTGACGAGCTTCTTTGTTGGCACTCCTATATGGCCCATAAACATCACAATTGGGTCTTTTTCCCGATTAAATCCGTCCATGTATGCCCAAAATGTCAATTTATATAGCCCGTCTGAATCATGGAAAACCTTCGTTCCAAAACACAACGTCATTTTTTAAAATTAAAAAAGTTGCCTATAAACTTTTACAAAACACTTCAAACTACGTTTGTAACCCAACTTTAGGTATTTGTAAACGTTAATAATCGATCAAATTGATCACTGGGCGATCTGTATTCAATAGCAGCTACTCTTGAAATCATGGTCCATTGTCTCTCTCCCATAAGTCTCTTCCTGTTTACTGGATGACAGGAAGGGCCTATTTGTCATTTTACCAAGGATTTAAACAAATGAAAATGCCAGTATTGGCGACATCGTGTGGAAGTTGTAGGTACTGCAACCTCACCGTTAACTATTTTTGCCTGCAATAAACAATTCAGAGACTGGCGGATGAATACTTTTCTGTTGTTTTTGTGACCAGGTTTTTCTTGGGATTTCGCTTGCTGTTCACGTTCTGTTATAGTCACAGACATTATCAGAAACTTCCGAGTGTTTTCTATCCACACATACTAATCCTATGCATATACTATATTCCTGGCATGAGTAGCAGGACATTGAAATGTTGCGCGATTTTTAACAAAATGTTGAAATAATTCAGGGGAGCCCTAAGAAGGTTTACCCGCATTTGGCAGGCTTAATTTTTTCCCCCTGTGTTTATTTTTTGAGCTTAAACTAGGTGGTCAGGCTTTTGTTAAAAATGAAAGGAAGTAGATTATTCTGATGAAAATAATCTCTTTTCTTTTATGAACACAATGTAGGGAGAAGAATTGTTGTATATTTCCTTGTTTCTTTGTTGTTGTGTGATGCACATGAACAAATGGAACATTATAGTCAATGCAAAGTAACGGTTGTCTTCGGGACCAAATTCCACCTGCCTGACTGTTCAGTTCGCCTTATCCCCGGGCCATCAACCCCTGCAATGTAATTGTAATTGGTTTGTGATTATACCGATGGAACAATCTTTGATTTGATGCCTATGAAATTGTTTGGTGAAATAAGGATAAAATGAGAGTAGCCGAATTACCCATAATTCTGCACATTTTGATGGTTGTATTTGTGTGACTGCATTTTTGATTGACTGTAAAGAAATATTGATTTAAATGTTTTTTATTTATTTAGACAAGCTAACTTTGTTTTGTCAACTTGACTCAAGTGGTATGTATGTTTGATCATCTTTTTGTCGGCAGTCGTGTTCTTTTGTGTAATGTATTTGCAATTTTTATGGTACCAATTATTTTTGATGGCAACTACATTTTGAAAATACATTTACTGTTTTGCAAAAGGCCACAGTTCTGTGTCGTGTGTGTGTACAGGGTTCACAAAATGCTTGTCTGTGATTGCGAAAAACTGTAACATTCACCTGCTTCTTCTCGCCACAGGAGACTAAAGTTAAACTACGAGAGACCACGGCCAAACTCACCCAGGCCAAGGAGGAGACGGAGCAGATCCGCAAGAACTGCCAGGACATGATCCGCACATATCAGGTGTGCGTCTGTGTGTTTTCAAAGATGGAAAACCTGTGTTGATGAGCTTTATTTGAAATCCAAGAAAGTATCATGTGATTTATATTCTGAAATCAGGCTAGTTTCTGTCCACTAGGGGCCAGTAGAGGGCTGTATCCTTTCATATGCTATCTGGTGCCGTATTATGTATCAAGCGACATGCTGTAGGAGTGCAGATTTCTGCCTTTTAGAGCACGATGAAAAAGATTACATGGCTATGGGGGGGGTCCTAGATCCTAGATCAGCAAATCCTACTCTGAGACACTTAATACATATGACCTCAGATCTTTGCTTTGGAATTGATTATGTTTATTCAATGTTTTACATTAGTGCCGGCTGTGGGCAAATCGGCCAGTTACAGATGGCTACATTTTCTACTACTTTTAATTTAAAAGTTTCAATTTGCCAGTCCGTTTTGTTCTGAACGGAATGATACTTTTTTTTGTTCTATTCCACTGCTCCGACCAGCAAAGTTCTGAACTGGTTCAAACCCTCAAAAAGTACCCGTTTACATAATTGCTTTCTGTTCCTTTTTAAACCTCTGAAATATACTTTTTTGTATTATTATGATTTTAGCAAACATTAAATGAAGTGCAGATAAAGTAGCTTGCTGTGGAGCGGGTAAGCAATTTAATCTGAATAGGAAATTCATTAAGATCATTTTATTTTGCCCTAACAGCATGGTTTAAGCATAATGAAAGCCAAACACACTGCTGCCTGTCAGTGTAGGGTGCGAGATGCAACTGAAAGTTAGAGGGTGAGGAGACAGCGAGAGAGGATGGAGGAAGCTTGCTTTGAAGCTGAATTGGGCCCACAGAATTATACCTACAGATGAACAACTTCTATGGAGGAAAGTTTAATGTCTTTGAACTTCAGAGTTGGTTTAACGTTGGACCAGAGCAAACATTTAGCTAGATTGCTAACAAGCTTGTATGTGCAGAACGCCACTGCAGTCTTACCTTTTTGTTAAGAAATCCAATGTGAAATGTGATGACCTTTACCTAGCATTTGAAAAAGTCAATCCTTTCTTCTTTAATTAAACCTCTCCCTAATTTCTCAATTACGCTTGTAACGTCATCAGTAGGGTACAATAACTTATGCAAAGATTTCCAGCTGGCATGCATACGCGTTCATGTGCTAGTCGGAACTCTAAAATCTTCGACATGCTAACTGGTTGTAGTTACAGTGCCTTGCAAAAGTGTTCATCCCCCTTTCCTATTTTGTTGCGTTACAACCTGTATTTGAAATAGATTTTTATTTGGATTTCATCTAATGGACATTCACAAAATAGTTGAAATTGGTGAAGTGAAATATTTAAAAAAAAAACTGAAAAGTGGTGCGTGCGTATGTATTCACCCCCTTTGCTATGAAGATCTGGTGCAACCAATTACCTTTAGATTGCACACAGGTGGACTTTATTTAACTAAGTGTCATCTGTCACATGATCTCCGTATATATACACCTGTTCTGAAATGCCCCACAGTCTGCAACACCACTAAGAAAGGGGCACCACCAAGCAAGCGGCACCATGAAGACCAAGGAGCTATTCAAACAGGTCAGGGACAAAGTTGTGGAGAAGTACAGATCAGGGTTGGGTTATAAAAAAATATTAGAAACTTTGAACATCCCACGGAGCACCATTTAAATCCATTAAGAATATGGCACCACAACAAACCTGCCAAGAGAGGGCCGCCCACAAAAACACATTAATCAGAGAGTCAACAAAGAGACCAAAGATAACCCTGAAGGAGCTGCAAAGCTCCACAGCAGAGTTTGAAGTATCTGTCCATAGGACCACTTTAAGCCGTACACCTCACAGAGCTGGACATTTATTGAAGAGTGGCCAGAAAAAGCCATTGCTAAAAGAAAAAATAAGTGAACACATTTGGGGTTCGCCAGAAGGCATGTGGGAGACTCCCCAAACATATGGTCAGATGAGACTAAAATTGAGCTTTTTGTCCATCAAGGAAAACACAATGTCTGGTGCAAACCCAACACCTCTTATCACCCTGAGAACACCATCCCCACAGTGAAGCGTGGTGGTGGCAGCATCATGCTGTGGGGATGTTTTTCATCGGCAGGGACTGGGAAACTGGTCATAATTGAAGGAATGATGGATGGCGCTAAATACAGGGAAATCCTTGAGGGAAACCTGTTTCAGTCGTCCAGAGATTTGAGACTGGTACAGAGGTTCCCCTTCCTGCAGGACAATGACCCTAAGCATACTGCTAAAGCAACACTTGAGTGGTTTAAGGGGAAATATTTAAATGTCTTGGAATGGCCTAGTCAAAGCTTAGATCTCAATCCAATTGAGAATCTGTGGTATGACTTAAAGATTGCTGTACACCAGCGGAACCCATGCAACTTGAAGGCCCTGGAGCAGTTTTGCCTAGACGAATGGTTAAAATTCCCAGTGGCTAGATGAGCCAAGCTTTTAGAGACAAGAGACTTGCAGCTGTAATTGCTATAAAAGGTGTCTCTACAAAGTATTGACTTTGGGGGGTGAATAGTTGCGAACGCTCACATTTCTGTTTTTTTTGTCTTATTTCTTGTTTATTTCACACAAAAAAATATTTTTCATCTTCAAAGTGGTAGGCATGTTGTGTAAATCAAATGATACAAACCTTTAAATTAATTTTAATTCCAGGTTGTAAGGTAACAACATAGGAAAAATGCCAAGGGGGTGAATTCTTCCACAAGTGTGTGTGTGTGTGTGTGTGTGCGTGCGCGCGCGTGCTATTTACTTCATTTTTTTTGTTTTAAGAAAATATATTATTTGAAGAACTAACCTCATTGTTGCAATAAATATTTGGCAGTAAAACTGTAAATAGACTTTAATCTCAAGAGAAGACAGGTTAAATGTTAAAAAAGGTTTCATGTTGTACTTGGAAACTATTCCTGATCATGTAGGCCTAGACCAAGACTATATCCAAAACTAACAATTCACTGAATTCATACATTTTCATTTCAATTGTACAGTCATGTCTTTAGACACAATACCACAACACATTTTTCCAATCTGGGAGATGAACTATAAAGTATTCAATTATTTCGCTGTGTATTTCAGATGTAATCAAGGCATTAGAGAAGCCACCAAAATAGAGCTTCTTGGGCCAGACCCCCCCTGGCCTGGCATCGCTAGGCTGGCTACTTTTTATATTTGGCTGGCTACTCTGTGTTCTTGTGGAAATCACTGGTTTTTCTGACACGATCTTACCCTTAAATCGATCTCTTTTCTCTTTACTTCTTGTTTCTTTCCTTCCTCTCTTATGATTTCTCTCCATCTGTCTTTACTCCTCTTTCTCTTACCACATCCTGGTTTATTTTTCAATTCTCTATCCCCATCCTCTCTCACTCCATCTGTTGCTCCTTCCCCCCTGTTCCTCTCTGTGCTTTCTCTCTTTAACCCCCCCCCCCCCCCCCGGCTTTCTCAGGAGTCAGAGGAGATCAAGTCGAACGAATTGGACGCCAAGCTGCGCGAGACCAAAGGCGAACTGGAGAAACACAAACAGGAACAGACAGACCAGCTAGAGGTCCAACACAACACCGACATACACTTACACACTGCCCCATATCCACTGCCCTCTTTTAAGATTAACACTTCAGAGAAATTATCAATATTTAAGCAATCGGTCACAACTCAAAACACTTCAGAACTGCTGTTTCTCATTTATGCAATGCCCCGTTGCCATGGATATTACTGCCAAGAGAACTTAATTCAAGGGCACATTTTGTAGTATTTTGGGAAGTTTGTTTTTATGAGGATGTTTTAGCTTCAATTTGATTAATGTTGCTTTACTGGAAGTGATATTGCTGGTTTGCATTCACCTCACCTATGCTCTCCAGATTCAAACCTTTCACGTATTGCTTGAGTAATATCCCAAAGTCACTTCAGGCTACTGAGAAATAGGAAAGCTTTAAAATATTCTTAAAATTATGCTAAATGAGCTATTCTTCTTACTACTGTACATATTCTAGTACATATTCTAGAAAGCATTTTGTAACGTCATCGCGAATAGGTGGCAATTGGATCTGAAACACTAGCTTTTCAGATTGTTAGCTAACCAAGCGAATCCTCTGCTTTAATTGACAGATGCACCGTTCCAAGGCCAAGGAGCTAGAAGACCTAAAGAGGACATTCAATGAGGGAATGGATGAACTGACCACTCTGCGGGCAAAGGTGTGTGTGTGTGTGTGTGTGTGTCTTGGCCTCTGCGTGTGTGTGTCTGTCTCTCTAGCCTCATTTACACCTTGCACTAACGTGGCTTTCATTATCCAATCAAGATAATCCATTCGCTATCTAATTAAGTTCTGTCACATTTACACATGGTATTGAAATGTGTCTGCCTTACTACGTCCGGAGACAAAACATTTTGCTGACAAAATGTTGCTGTTTTAAATATCATTTCCTACAATTCTACACATTTTGCCATTGGGCAGAGAGAACATTTGACAGTTTTAAAGCTATTTTCCTGTAATTCTACACATTTAGTCATGGGTATGAGAGAAAATTGCAGTTTCAAAGCAAATTTCCTGCAATTATACACATTTTGCCATGGCTTATGCCTTGTTCTTATGCTATCTGAGTGACTCAAACATTATCACAAAATCAATGGGGGGGCCCCATGCCATGACATGTCTGGAATTTTTTTTTATCTCCCTGACTCTATTTTTTGGGGGGGATGATTTGTTAGTTCTCAAAGATTATGTCATTACAAAATATATAGCTCCATTATCTATTCTACATGCTTTATATCTGGTTTTACTCATTTAAGTTTATACTGACATTTTTTTACCCCCCCCCAAAATTATTGAAATTAAGTCATTTGTATTATAATTTTTTAAATTGCAGTGGCGGCTGCGATTTAGCAGTGGAGGTGCGCCGCTGCTAAATGCATATATGGAAAACACTGACACCTTTCAAAAAATGTGGGCACAAACAGAATGTGGACAAGATCAGGACAAAGGACACATGTTAGCACCAGGTATAAATTGGGATTCTCTCGTGTGTGTGTGTGTGCACTCGCTTGTGCATGCGCGGTGCTGGGTCCTAGGTGAAGTGTCTGGAGGATGAGAGGCCTCGCTGGGAGGATGAGCTCTCCAAGTACAGAGAGATCATCAACAGGCAGAAGGCTGAGATCGCGAGGCAGAGAGACAAGCTGGGAGAGATACACGCACTGGAGGAACAGCACCAACGGTGAGCCAACACGTGTGTACACACACAGACAAACAAAGACAGTCACACTCGTTTTCCCTCTCACACACTATAACATTCCCTACACACACACACACACACACACACACACACACACACACACACACAGACAAACAAA